>NC_060277.1:2094134-2310804 GCF_021613505.1 Equus quagga
GCCCACCTTCCGCGTGCGCCCAGAGGCAGGTGCGGCCGGGTCCTCGAGCGGGCGGAGCATGTTCTGTGCCCTGGCCCTCCCGTTCCACGCGCGCCCCGCCCGCGTCCTCCCCTGGTCCCTGGGCAGCCGGACCTGGGCTGCGGGCAGAGCCGGTCTGTCTGTACAAGTGGATGCCGCCTTCTTGATTTCAGAAGGAAGAGGAAGCTCGCGTTCGAGAAGAAGCGGAGAGGGCCCGGCAGGAACGGGAGAAGCACTTCCAGAGGGAAGAGCAGGAGCGCCTGGAGAGAAAGAAGGTAGTTGCCTGCGGCCGCATCCTTGTTCTGATTCGTGGGTGGACTGGACGCCATCCAGAGTCCGAGAGACTAGCTCCCTGCCGTCAGAAACCAAACGTCTGCCCATTCCAGATGAACTGGAGTAGCTCTGTGTGAATAACCTCCCTTCCTGTGCCGGCCTTCACCCACACTGCGCCTTGCGGGTCGTGGGGCTGGAGCCGGTTCCAGCTTTGAGTAACCGCAGCTGCACTGAGCACTGGGCGGCATGTTCTCCCAGAAAAACGGGCACAGCTCAGTGACCTGCTGTTTGCTAGTTGGTGACCGGGCCAGGCTGGCTTGCTTTCCCGGTCTGATCCTGCGCTCCGTTCTTCCTTCCTTGTAGCGACTCGAGGAGATTATGAAAAGAACCAGGAGAGCAGACGCTGCAGACAAGGTACGGAGCCCGCCTTTCTGTACCTGTTCTTCACGGCTTGCTTTTTTTTTTTTTTTCCTTTATTTTCACTTGTAACTTTAACATTAGAAAGGCTTTTTCTTTTTTTTTTCTTTGGTAGAAAACTGTTGATCAGAGAAATGGAGATATAACCAAGGGAACCCTCACTGTGGGAGCAGGTATGTATTTCAGAGAACTCAAATCAATTCAAATAGAGAATTTTTCAGTTAACTCTCTAGAGATCAAGATATTCACTGATTGATTGAAAAGAAAGATGCTCGTTGACTTGCAGAAGATTAGATGTGTGTCATTTGGTCCACACGTTTCCCGTTTATGTAAGACTCTCCCTAGCATTCCTGACAGATGTTTTTGCACATTTGTTTATACTCTAGTGAAGTGCATAATATCTTAAATCATTTTACATCATATGTATCCTTGTAAATGTGTGTGTATCTGTGTGTCTATATATGTCTGTAGAGAGATATAGACACACATATTTACGTATACACACACAGGGTTAGAAGAATTTCTTTTGTGTTTATAAAATTAAATTTCACTTATTATTTACTGTCTGCTAAAGTAACATGTATTTATATTTTGCTCTTAAGAACTTTAAACTTAAATTTTGGCAATTTGTACTTATGGCAGTTCTCAAAAAAGGATTTAAACCTTACTTCCTGTAATTCTGACTTCAGAATAGAGTTAAAATTAAAAGTTTTTTTAAATTTCGTTAGAAAGTTATTCCTATGCTATCGGGTTTGGACAGAGATGATTGATTTCCTGATGATTTTAAGCCAAATTTGGTATGAATCAAATTTACCGTGGTGGTCTAGTGCTCAGACGCGCTCCGTGCGGGTAGAGCACCCTCTTGGTGGCGGGTGGGCCCGAATGCGTTTCTCCTTTCCTTCCCCCGCAGTCCCGTGAGGTGGAGGTGCTGGGTCCCGGAGACCTGCCGTGTACCAGGCCCTCTTGTAGGGGCTTGGGCTCCTTGTGGACAGGACAGGCAGGGTCCTGGCCCCAGGGGCCCTCACACAGCTGAGGTCCCAGTCACCAGCTTCTAACCCTGCTCCTTCCGTGCCCCCAGGTGGTCCCCACCTCGTCCGTCCAGGTGGTTGGTGGGTGGCCCGTCACTCAGTCTTCCTCTTCCTCGTCTGCAATAGCCATGTAAAAGGAAAGGGCCACAGATACCTCAGCTTTTCTGTTTTGGATTTATTTTTTTAACTTAAAAGACTGGAGTTAAGATTAAATAAAATGGTTTATGTAAAAGAACATTCTCTGTAAGCACTAGGGGTTTTCAAATGTAAAATATTGGTATTTGGGGTTTGGTTTTATTTAGTAGAGACTCCTAGTTTCTCTGTCACGATTGCTGTGTGGTGGGGTCTTCATGCTTTTTTAAGGATGCCCTAATTCTGTTTATTTGGAGAAGAGCCCAGTGGCTGCATAGTAACCTCCTGCGTTTTGAGCTGAGAATGTAGTAACAGGCTGTGAGCAGGCAGCGCACCCGTGGGTCATCACTGAGCACCTTGGGATGCAAATGGACCAACTCATGCCTCTTTCCGCGGCTGACGCTGTAGCTTGTGCTTGGCCAGGCTCCTTGTCGTGTGTTTGCTTTTTCGTCTTTTTCTTCCCCGCTGTTCCCCGATCAATTCCTTCCACTTTCTCTGTACCTCAGTTCGAGAAGCAACAATGGCGAGAGGAAAGGTGAAACTTGCTGCTTGTCACAACTTGTTTATCAACACTCAGCAAATGCAGTTTGAGTCAGCACTGCTAAAAGTGGCCGGGGGTCATCGCCTGACAGATAGTCCCCTTATCCTGGCCCCACATCTGGTTGAGGGCTGAATGGGGTCACCGGTGCCCCAAAGAGCGTCCTTGGGTAGGCAGGCAGGCGGGTGGTGTTCAGACTTATCAGAAGTCTTCTCAGAGGCTGTGTGTTACCAGCTTTGCAAATTTGGGCAGCTTTAAAATTATCAATCACTTCCTCGCTTCACTTGTCAGACTCTTTGTACCTCTGACAGTTTTACTAAATTTGTGTGAGGCTGTGAAATAACACTGCCTTTTAATTGTTCTCACATCAAGCTGAAACCATAAACTGCCAGAAATTTCCCTGAAACTCTGCCCTACTGAATACGAAGGTTTACAAGACTTTAGGTAGCCCTGCCCCAGATCGTGGAGTCAGTCCTCGGGATTGTTGGCTTACGCTGGACTCCAACACTGAGCCCTGAATGAGGAGGCCGCACAGTCGGGTGCAATTCACTGGCCTGCCGTTCGTGAAATCCCTGTCATTCTCAGTGTGCCCAGAACTAAAACGAGTTTTAGAAAACATTTTTTATTGCTTAAGGTGTTTCATGGTGAGTGGCCTCCAGTCCTTCGGTCACGATGTTCCACGTCAGCCTGATAAGTCAGCTCAGTGCTATCTTCATCAGTTGCTTTGGTTTCAGTATTATACATTTTTTGTCCAAATTCAATTTAGTGCAAGCAAAAATAATAACAACTGATTTCTGCCTTTACAATGTGCTAGGCACTGTCCTGAGTACTTTGCTCGTGTTAATACATTTAATTCTCACAGGAGCCTGTGAGGTGTAGGTACTGTCATCCATGAAGAAGCTGGGGCACAGAGAGTTGTGGCTGGCCTGAGGTCACACAGCTGGTGAGCAGCAGAGCCAAGATGTAAGAATGCAGGCACCTGGCTCTGGGGTTTGGGTTAATGATAGGGTACTAGTAACCCTTTGCTCCATCTTCTTTGCCGTGTCCAGCGGTATCTGTGCTTCCGTGTGTCACGAATTCTCCAGGGAATGCAGAATCAGCGGCCAGCCCATGCGAGGTTGCCTCACACCCGTCGAAGGTGACTGTGGAGAGGTGAGTTCCACGCCCTGGGCCTTTTCTTGACACCCTGTGGGGCAGAGCAGTCCGTTCTTACCCCACCAGACCCGCCAGAGTCCCTGAGCCTGGCGGAGAGTCAGAGTCTCGGATTAAGATTTATTTTTACTCAGACCATTAATTTTAGGCAGAGCCAGGAATTCTGTACTCTGAGAAAGGTAAAACTTCTTTTTTCTTGAGTCTTTAAACATCATGGTGAAGTTCTTGTGTAACCGATAGAGAAAATTACAGGCAATAATTTACTTTTCTTTGTATATATTTAACGTGATCTAGACCACATTCCTACCCTTTAAATTGTGTATGACAACTGGGTTTTCACCATACGTCACATCATAGCGAGTCTCAGGTCTGTTCCGCAGTGAAAGGTTTCTTACCATCTAGTAATAGTAGGGCTTTTCATTGACGAATCAAACAGTTGCTAACAACAGTCAAGAAAGAAAGTGCGTGGAAAGCAGACTGCGTTTCTCTTCCCTGGCATGTATGTCACCAGCATCATAAGAGCACTCTCAGAAATGAAGGATAAGGGTAATCGTAGCCTGTGCCTGAAAATCCAGTCAGGGAGAACTGGTAGAAATAGTTGTAATAATGTTCAAAAATTTCAGCTATGACTTTTTTTTAATTTTTGGAATTTACTTAATTATTTTATGCGTTTTCCTGTGTCTAATGTCAGATTCTTTGCTACCATAAGAGAATTGAAGGTCCTCAAATTAATTTTTTCTTAATCTAAAAACACAGACTACACATTTTATAATGTAATTGGCAGCAATGAAAAGATAAGTCACCCTGAGATGGACATCCTTCGATATCCATACGTCATAAGATATCCATTGATATCTTTTTCAGACAGTAAATTTCTTTTCATTTTGCCCACCATAATACTAAAGAGAATAATTTTCCCAAGAGAGATCTTAATAATAAGCTTTCAGTTATGTTGAATAAATTTATTATCATGATTACCTAAGATATATATTGTTATATTTAATTCTTTTAGTTAGATTTTCAAGTCAAGTGTTCATTCTCAACTTTCGTAACTTATGATGTTCAATTCATTGGCTTGAGAGATTTTTAGGAAAGAATAGAAAGTACCACAAAGAGAACCTCATTATTATGATAAGGAACAAGTTTATCAAGCTACTGATAAGTCTATCTGATCAGTAAAATTAGTTTATACATTAGCTGACTCTTTTGTGGTAAAATCACCAAGTAATTAATCATTTTATAGGAACCTGAAACATAATTTTACTATGTAAAATGATACAGATATGATTTTAGCCTCTTCACACAGAAAGGCAACAGATTGTAATTAAACAAAAAGTATAGTAGTATGAACTTCCTGGTGTCATCTGTCTTTACCGAGTAGTAAACTGCCTTTTTCATATGTGGAATTCGATCCCTGTCAAACCAGTAGGAAAAATAAACCACGGGCTTTTTCTGCTCTTTCACCTAACAATATAGGCAGGTCCGGGTTAGTGTCAAATATAAAGGTTAGCAGATAATACAAGAACGACTCTAACACGTGGAATCCATTGACCCCAGTGTGTCTCCCCTTTAAAGGAAAAAAGAATTCCAGCAGATTCCCAGAGTTATACAAGAGTTACTTTTATTATTCTTACAAATATAAACTCAGTTTTAAAATTTTATAGCTGTTGTTTATCTACAAAGCCAAAACAACAAATCACGAATTTAAGTAAAAAAATTGCACAGCTAGACCAAGAACATTCAAATTAAACATAGGTCATTACTGGGATGCACGTTTCTCTGAAACTCAGCGGACAGTGCCCACCTGGTCTGGGGGAGCCCTTTGCGTTAGGGAGCCTATGCCGCCACAAGCACTGATCCTTCATGGCATCCATCACTGTTCTCTGCTTAACCTGCCCTCAGACCCCAGGTCTCTTCATGCGGTGCACCACGATGTCACTTGGCTTTTCCTTGGCGCTCGCACAGTGTCTATTTACCCAGTGCAACCTAGTTCATTTGTCGTGAGCCCTCATCACATGAGCTGATGCTCTCTGACCCCAGCGTGCTCTGAAACACTGTTGAGAAACGGAGCACTACGTTCATGTGGTAGAACTCAGCTTTGTGACAGTCAGCCGCACACACAGTCAGACTGTTCTGTTGATTGTTTAAAATTTTTATCAGAGTGAAAACATAAATTTATAAAATTTCCTGTAGAGAATTGGACCCAGTTTGAGAAGCACAGTCTGTTTCCGCATGACCCAGCCGGCATGGAGTGTTTAATGTGCTGTTCGCTTTGCTCCCCGTTGGGCGATACACGAAGTTTGTGACACAGAGCCTCAGAAACTCTGCTTCCCTTCATTGTCTTTAAGTTTATCTTCCTTGAATTTATCCACATGAATCTTGAAACAGTCTTTATTTTCACTTTGCATCATCTCTTACAGTGACAAGCACAACAGAGGAAGCACATGCAGAAATGTGTTACTTCTTTTACAGCTACTTATTTGCAGTTTCAGAGTTAGGACCCACGGTTGTCATAAACTAGTTTTGAGGGAGAAAGTCCTCTTTCTAGTTTCCATACCTTCCGTAAATTTTTTGGATTTTGTTTCTATTCCCTTCTGCTTGCTTCTTATAAACTGAATATTCCTCTTATGCCTACTGTGTCAGGGCCCACTCAGGAGAGAGAAACCAGAGATCACTTTGAACAGGAAAGTTTAGTATCAAGAGTCGTTAACTGTTATTAGGGATTGGAGTAACGGGAGCTTGGCCATTAAGAAGTAAAGAGAACTCCGGAGAAGACAGGAATAACAGATACGAGGAGCAGCCGCAGCCCTTGGGCCGTACTCAAGGGGAGCCCCTTCCCCCAGGACTTGCCCAGACCTTGCTGGAGAGGCTATGGCTATGACTCACCAGAGGGTGGAGAAGGTGCTGTGGTTCCTTGATGGTAGAACTTGCCTCATGGCCACCTCTGGAACGCTTGAGAAAGCTCTCCGCCAGGAGGTGCCTCGGCAGAGGAGCGCTGGTACAAGTCTGCCCTGGACAGGGCTGGGGGAGGCTGCTGGGCAGTGGAGAAGCCCTTCATGCTGCGGGGACCAGGGCTGAGGAAGCCTCATGCACTGCGGGGGATGCTGCAGGGGCCCGCTGAGCAACCACACCCACACCAGGAAGCAACCTGCGCCTGCGGGCTCCCCAGCAGCCTCCGTTGACAAGGCTTGAGATGGTGCCAGCTGGCAAAGGAAGATTGTTTGAAGGACCCAGATCCAGCTTCACAGAGCAGGAATGAAGGGTGCATTTGGGGCTGAGAGGCAAAAAATTCATCTGACAGGTTTACCTGATCTTTAAAGGTCTCCTTCTCCACCCCCTTGATCATTTTAGCCATATTTCTCTAGAGATTCTTCAGCATGAGTGTGGGGTTGAGGAGAAGAGCTTTGGCACCGAAGGTCCCAGGCTGAATTCCTATTTTTTTCTCTCACAAGTTCAGCAACTCTGGGGTTAACGTACTTAGGTAAGACATACTTTTCTCATCTGGACCTGGCGATACCTTCCCCACAAAGTACTGGGGGGAATCCAAAGAAATGTTGTCTGTGAAGGGCTCTGAAGACCATCGTACCAACCAGCTGTTAGATGTCGTCTTTATCCTTTTACGCAGCGTCCGGTCCACAAGCTCAGTGTCATGTTGTAGAAAAGCGCTTTTGGGTTGTGTCTGCTATCCCATCTTCTCACATTTTATTGATTTTATTGTGCTTTTTTACCCATAAAAACGTAAGGAGTCAGTGTCCCCAGAAAGCAGCCTACAGCGATTGCCAGGTCTCTTACCACTGTTGTCACCATTAGGCTTCATGGTTTTTTTTTGGTTTCTTTTTTGAGGAAGATTAGGCCTGAGCTAACATCTGCCGCCAGTCGGCCTCTTTTTGCTGGGGAAGACGGGCCCTGAGCTAACATCACTGCCCGTCTTCGTCCACTTCATCTGTGGGACGCCTACCACAGCGTGGCTTGACAAGTGGTGTGTAGGTCTGCCTGGGATCCGAACTGGTGAACCCCAGGCCGCCAAAGTGGAACGTGCGAACTTAACCGCTGCCACGCCAACCCAGCCCCTAGGCTTCATCTTTTAAGGACAGTTCACCGTACGGCTCCCTAAACCCACTGTTCTGACATGGGCTGCATTTACTGATTTTCCCTATTACCCTCAAGGGGTTATTTTTGTGCCTCACATTTCCAGAATAAACATGATCTGCATACTTCCATTTTTCATCCTTCACGTCTTCCAGATTGTTCTAGAAGTAGCGTTAACACTGACCCTGAGGCTCCCTGCCACTCACGCTCTTCCCTCCAGAGAAGGACCCACCTAAACTGGCCTTTAGTACCCTCCCTAAGACAGTGTCCTGTTCACGAATAAATGTTCCCTTTGATTCAGTGGGGACTCGTCCTTAAACAGTTTACTCCTAAAATCCTGGTAAAGACTTTAACGTTGCCAATAAATCATATCCCAGTCACTCCCAATCTCAAGTTGACCTTGAAGTCGCTCACCAGAGTCCCCGTTTCCCCTCCGTGTGTTCTGTTCAGTGAAGCATCCATAGTCCTCGGACCCAGCCACCATCTTGATTAGACACCCCTGTGCACCCGAAGCAGAGCTGTGGATGCCTCCAACCTGCCCCCCCGAGTTCATCACTGATGGGAGCCCCAGGTCCCTTCCTGATGGTGGGGAGGAGCCTGATGTGGGTGGTACTCTGGAAGTCCACCAGCAAGGATGCTGCGAGCACTGGGCCGGGTTTGTTTTCACCGGAAACTCCATCCTCAGAGTGAGTGTCTTCAGTTCAGCTTGGGAGAAGTTTCGCTTTTCCTGGTGTCTCGAGTACTGAATACACTGGCTTGCCTTCTCTTCAGGAAGAATAAATGAGTGCTGTGAACAGGGTTCCCTTCACCCCTCCCCACCCCAGGGATACGTGACACATTGTCGGCAGCCCCTGCATGGCAGTGTCCTCCTCACGTCACCTCTCCAGCACCTGGCACCAGCAGCAGTTCCTGTGCAGGCACACCCGGCGCCCCACCCTCCCACCTCCCCACCCCCCGACCTCAAGGGGCCTGGGTGAGGTGTCTGGGCCCTGTGGTTTCTCTGGCGCTCAGCCTTAGGTGTGCAATCCTTTCAAAGCCGGAAAGCCATTCTCCTCGCCCAGCAGGCTCCCCACTGACAATAAGTAGAATTGGTGAGGGTTGGAGTCACGAAAATGCGCGCCAGCTTTTAAAGGTGCAAAGAAATAGATGAGCCTGAGCTGGGTGATTCTTACTCCACAAGCCATTCTTGTTCGTGAGAGAGAGGATTTATAGAGGGAAGTGGCTGTGGAATGGCAGAGAGTGTCTGTCTATGGACGGGAAGCTAGCTTTAGAACAAGAAGCAGGGGACTCAGATGAGTGTGGGGGAGGAAATGATTCTGTTTCTCACGTCATTCTGTTCTTCCTGCCCAGCTGGGAATCTCTGTTCCAGAAGCTAAAGAATTCTCATGGGTGTACAGGCTACTGTCTTACCCTCCTGATACCCCAAAAGACATTGTATGCCTGTTCTTGACCCGGGGACTGCCTCTTCAATAAAATGCTCCTTCTCTCTTAAATAATGGATTTGTAGTAATTTTGGTTATTGTATTAATTTTTGTTATTATTGGTGGTTTTCCTCCAAGTCTTAGGATTTTATCATTGTTTTCAGTTTTGCCTAAAGGAAAAGTAACATTGCCAAGCCCCAGCATTCAAGCAGAAAGAGATGTATCACTTTTATTTTTAAAATTGCTTGTTATAACATGATAAGAAACATCAAGAAAAAGTAAGGTCCTGGCCACGGTAAGCTGTGTGGACTGTCGTGTTCCCACCACGGTCCCAGCCCCGTTCCCTGGGTGGGTTTTGCACTGACCAAGTGAAGTACGTGGTCTTCAAGACTTTGCGTCCAGCCTCTCCTCCAGGGCGTAGCCCGAGACGGGGAGTTCGGAAGCTGGTGCTCTTGTCCCGAGAGGAGATGGGTCCGTAATCCCTAAGCCCAGCGACTTCAGTTTCTGTTTATAGTTTCTGCTGGTCGCAGTCTCCTCTGGACGTGGAATCATTGGTCACCCAAAGCCTATGGCACCATTATTCCTCTAGTTACTAACAAGTACGAGTGATGGGTGGTCAGGTAGGAGTGGAGGGGAAAGGAGGTCAGCTGTTGACTCACGTCTGGGGGTGGGGTCGGCCTTGGCATTGCCCCTGTAACCTGTTAGCTCGTGTGGGCCTGGGAGGTGGCGGGATTGAGGCGGCCAAGGAGTGAGGACTTTGGAGGTGCAGTCCTCTTCTTTATGTTTGCCAAAACTTCTACTTAAAACCTCTTTGGGATGAGAACCAGAACTGCTTCCCTGGTGACGGAAGCCCATCGGTGTTGGGAAGGAACAGGACGATGGGTGTGGCGGCCCAAGCACTCACAACGGCAGGTGTGGGCACGTGCGTGTGCGCACTTGTGCCCGCTTGTGTGGACCACCCTGACGCCAAGCTGCCTCTGTCCTCTGCAGTGAAAGAGCAGAAAAGCACCCCCACACGCTGAGTCTGTCCTTCCCGTCCTTTGTCACAGCGCTGTTTCCAGCAGTGCCTTCAACGTACCCGCAGTGCCTTCTGAGACACTTAGGACAGCCATCTTTAATTTGTTTCTAGAAGAAAAGGTTTAATAATTAACAAAAATGTACCAAAATATCCAAATCAAAAGTGCTTTGTAGTGTATTCCACAAAGTCAATACTTCTTGCTGATTAGGGAAAGTAAACTGTTTCCTCAATGGGGGGACAAGCAAAGACTCCTTAAAAAAAATGTAATTGAAAGATTGGATGGACCTTAGCTTTATTTTACCGTTTGGGAAGGAGAGGGGGCAGATAACCGACTTGCTAAAGTTCACGCGGTTGGCATCACTGACCCTAGACCCCTGATCTGCTGATCTCTGGCCTCTTGCCATAGCTAAGCATTCCATTTATGATCAGGATGTACTAGAAGTTAAGACCTTCACAATTTTTGCTTCATAAGTTTACTCTTTTTTGTTTTCCTTTTGAAAATTTTAACTCGAGAATTTCTTCAAATAGGGTTATTTTTGGTACGTGAGTTGAGCACTGAACAAATTATGAAGCTTGCAAATTTGTTTACTGCTGCAGTCAGATGACGTGAACAATAACGTTGACATCCATGTGATGTGTGGACATTGTTTTGCTGCATTGGGAGGCATAATAATGAATACATGCCATCAAGGGCTGTGAGTTTGTTTATGGAGCTTGTGAAGAGAGTGAAAAACCTGAGAGAAACTATAGGTAGAAAATTCAGGGTCTGATGGCCAGTTAAATGTACCTCAAAAGTAGATACAAGATATTCAGCATGAATTAATGAGAATCGAGGTGGGGTCAGAGGCAGATTTAAGGGATAAAGATGAGAAGGGTGATCTTAAACAGTTTACCTGTAAAATTATGTACATGTCTTAGGAAGCTGGACATACCCAGGAAGGGCTAGAATTTGAATAGCAGGGAGTGTGTACAAAAGGATGTGGTGAGAAAAACACGGGACTGAAGATCAAGAGATCGTGCATTCAGCCTGGACTGCCTCTCAGTAGTTGTGTGACTTTGTACAAATTATCCCGTCATCCCCAAATTATAATCCCCTCCTCTTGGAAGTGAAGGTCCTGATAAGGGCTCTCATCAGCAGAGGGATGTGGGAGCACCCGCAGTGGACATTGTTCATCTGTGCAGAACTGTCAACGAGGATGGTTATTCTCATTGATAAATTGTTCCATTTGATAAATTTTGTAACAAAAAGAGCAGATTTTTAAAAATACCAATATGTCAGAATTCACTGTTTTTGTTAGTAATGATGTGGTCAATCAGTCTAAAATTTTGATTGTAAAATTATTAAATTTTTTATTATAAAGCAGTTTTTGGTTGTCCTAAAAATATGCTTTGCAGTTTCAATACTAATTCATTTTAATTTTGGTCTTTCAAATTCCCAGTACTCCCAATTTGGAAAGACAACCAAATGAAAATGGAGTATCTGTTCAGAATGAAAATTTTGAAGAAATTATAAACTTACCCATTGGATCTAAACCATCCAGATTGGATGTCACGAACAGCGAGAGCCCAGAAATTCCTTTGAATCCAATTTTGGCCTTTGATGATGAAGGGACGCTCGGGCCCCGGCCTCAGGTGGATGGTGTTCAGACACAGCAGACAGCAGGTAAGCCTGCCTCACGCTGCCGTCAGTGACCGTCAGGAGCATGTGATGCCCGAGAGGGGAGGGACCTTCTGCACTGTGACTGGGGCACGCCTTGTCCTTCAAGGCACCGGCTAGATAAGCCCCATGGAAAAGACTGTGCGTGGATCACAGAAAGTGGGTATTGAGTTGGATTGGGCAACTTTTGGGGTCCCTCCTGTTTTCCCACTCAGTGTAGAAATCCAGTCGCAGCACCCAGTGGGTGTCCTGCAGCCTCTCCTCATGGAGCAGCACCCGTGGCCCAGTGGCACTGGCTGTGGGAGCAGGCTTCACGTTAAGGCAGACGCTTCCTGCCTCGCTGTGAACTTAGGGACCCTTAGCCCTAGTTCTGCCACTGGAGAAAAGGTCGGTTTGGGTTTATTCCATCTTTCGCAGCTCTTCAGATATTCGAAAATTGTCTTCATGTTCTCTCACCATTTTTCTCTTGTTTGGGTTTAGCAACCCAGATGATATACTATTGTCCTTTTTTTTTTTTTGAGGAAGGTTAGCCCTGAGCTAACATCTGTGCCCATCTTCCTCTCCTTTATATGTGGGATGCTGCCACAGCATGGCTGACAAGCAGTGCTAGGTCTGCACCCGGGATCCGAACCGATGAACCCCGGGCCGCTGCAGCAGAGCGTGTGAACTTAACCACTATGCCACTGGGCCAGCCCCGCTATTGTCCTTTTTCAATGTAAGAAGATAGTTACAATTTAGGGAATGAGACCAGTATTCCAAACCAGGAGCTCACTGAGCCCGAGGGGCCTCCCGTCCCTTGTTGAGTGACGGCAGCTGTTGTTGGAACTGCCAGTGAGCCTCTTAGACCTGTCCCTGGGACTCCCACTTGACCTGAAATATTATTGACCAGCATCTCTGTACTAGGATGAACAGAGCTGGCCAAATCCGGCATGTTTAAATGGAGTCAGTAGAGAATTATTTGTGGTCAGATTGTTTTGTCTTTTAGATTCCTTCTGTGAACTTGTAACAAATATTTTCCACTTTAACTGGTTAAGAAGCCAGCGTTGAACCACGTATCCAGATGAAGTTGGTCTTTGTCCTTCTCTGGTGCACTGGCCTTGGGAGTACGACTTCACTTTAGTGATCTACCGTTCTAGACTGTCAAAGGAAGCTGTAAGGTCCATCCCAGGTCTGGCATTCTAATTCTTAAGCCCCTGGGAACAATCTGATTACTTGTACTGTGGCGGAAATGCTCCTGGTGCAGCTTCCTGCCTTCTCGTGTTGCAAATTCACGGAGAGGGGAGGAGCCTCTGGATGGCGTCCTGCTGTGTGTGCCAGGCCCTAAACACCTGTGGCGATCTGTCAGTCGTTCTCACTGTTCCCACCCTTCCCCCCCCTCCCTGGGAACCTAGTCCAGTGACTGTGACCTTACGTGGTGTGAGGGTTCTTGTGGGATCCTGACTGTTTATCAACAAACATTTGTTTAACCTCCAACATATGTTTGGAGCCCGAAGTATCAGTACTGAGGAGACGAGATGAATGAGTGTACGTCCCTAACCTCAAAGGAAAGTGCAATCAGTGTGTGCAGTTTAGAAAAGGAAATGACACAGCCTGAGTTGAAGGAAGGAAAGGACGTAAGTTTTCCTCCTAGTGGTAGAATTCACTTAAAAAGAAGACTGTGGATCCTGGTCCAGTTGCCTGTTCTTATGTAAGACGAGGTAGATAAAAGCGTGGTAAAGTTTTAGAAATTTAAGATGTTACTATTGTATTCTTTAAGATTTTAGATAGAATCTTATTAACCTGTTTTCTCTTCTGTCTCCTAATGTAGAAGTTATATGAGCATTTCTTCTGAAGAGCCAAAGCAGAAATTTAGTAAGAATGTCTACAATTCCTGGAGTCCCTTCCCTGCCATAAAGGAGCATGCCCCTCCTCCAGTTTTCTAAAGATTTCTTGACGATCATTTTGAAAAGACTCTATTAAAACCAGCTAAAGACAACAGACTGGATAGCTTTTCTAACACTTTTCGCCAGTAGAGAAGAGAAATGCTCCTTATTCTTCAGTGCTTTAAAATAGCTTTTTCCACTGTCGTCCTTCTTAGCAAATCAATATTTTTCTGCATTCTCTAAAAGATGAAAGCATTTGGCTCTAAAAGAAATGGGCTAACTAGGCATGATTTTTCACATAGATATTTTGGTCTTAAAAGCTAACATGTAAAATTGGCACAAAAAATTCACCTTTTATAATTTAATACTTGAAAAATTAAGTACCTCTTAGCTCTACAAGTAGAGTGAGTAGGAGAGGTGTTTAAATTAAGCCTGTTTGTTTAAATATTATTGCAAAGAAGTCTCTTTGTAGAGATAAATTATAGGCAGATTACCAGGTTCTTGTAAATGCAATTTGTACATGGACATTCTGCAGACCCAGCTGTCACATTCTTCTTGCATCTCCTTTTTGCAAAAGCATACTAAACAGTTTTAAAATATGAAAAAAAAGTTATTTTTTCAGAGCAAGAAAATAATTTACATTCCTCTTAAATAATGTATTTATAAAGTTCTTCCAGATATACTAATCAAACAAATTAAAACAATGTGGCAACCTTGCAAATTTGGTTTATTAGATGCATTCCTTATGTCACCATGAGAGGATGTCATGACGATTCAGGGCTCTTTCCGAAGTCTGTATATTGCTGCTGTCCCCAGTGGTGGTGGGACTTACCTTTGCCTTACCTGATCACAAATTATGTAGGGGGGACTAAAGATTTAATATTTCTTTAAATAAAAAAAGAATTTGGTTTTGCTCGTTTAAGAGCAATGGGAAAATGATGGAATGTCGACTGTGTTTGGCACACAGGATGCTGCAGGATGCCTGCACAAGTGTCCTCGTTCTGCGTGGCATCCGTCACCTCTCACTGTTCATTCTCCTTCACTTTTGCTGCTGAGTTAAGCTATACAAACTTGCACTTTCATAAATAATATAATTCATTCAATTTTAATATAAATTCAATTTTACAATGTTAGAAACTACTAAAACTAAATATTGAAGGAGAGGGCCCACATGGTTTTATGTGGAGTGTTAAAAAAAGGGTAAACTTCGACCACTGTAGTGTGTTTGTTTTATGAAAAGACAGATTGGTGAGTCTACTGAATGAGGGACTGTTCATTTATTGGACTATTTCCTTAAAACCCAAGCATATCATCCATAATACCAGCTGTAATTTGTTAAAACATTAATTTGGGGTTTTTCCCTATTCTCAGTTGTCCATGTACACATAGTCATATTAAAAGAGATCTGTTTAACAAAGTTGTTCTATTTCTTTAAACTGACCTAGCATGAAACACCAAATGTGTTGGACGTAGCTTTACTTTCAGGTTTCTCATGGTTATAACTTCACTCGGGTTGATTCTTGAGCTTTCAAATTGCCTTTCATTTAGCTGCAATGAAGTTTTTCCAGCTTCCTCTGAAGAGGCATAGGGACCTCTTTTTTTTTTAATTTTTTTTAAATAATAATTTTTTTAAAAAAATTATTTAAAATGTAGAGCAATAGTTCTATTTTGGCTAGGTTTGCCCTTTTTCATTTGTGTTTTTAACTTAAGCCATCTTCAGCAAACGGGAAGCCTGCTCAGTAATCAAGCTTTGGCTAGAAGCAGTATAAGGCTGTTAGAGGTGTGAGAACCACACTGCCAGAGGGCGACCTTGACCTTTACTGTGACTGGCTGGCTTTCCGACCAGCCCTTGAAGATTGGCTGACCTGCTGACTTCACAGGTCTCCAGTGGACGCTACATTAAGGGCGGTCCTCAGGATCAGATGGACCCTCCCCAGGAATGAGGGCGATGGGCCTGTGGTTTCCTGCCCGCACCGCTGTAGATGGTCGAGACCGGTTCAGTCACCAGCGGCGGGTTCCTTAGGTAGATGGTCGCCAGCCTTCCTGGAAGGTGCTGGAGGTCTCCTCCTGCCGAGCCTCACCCCTGATGGTGCAGCACCATCAAAACAAATCTGAAACGAGTTCTCGCACATGGACAGATACTTATCAGCAAGCAGGGCCTTTGGAAAGCCTGGGGCAGTGTCTTCCTGCTCAGGATCCCACGCACACCTTGACTGAGAGATGCACAGGGAAGCAGAGCCGTGGCGTTCTGCAGGCAGGATAGGGTAACTGATGGCATCAGGCGGCACAGTCTCAAACGTGTGGGTTCGGGGGAAGATGGCACAAGAGCGAACAGTGCTTTAGACCCGAGGAGTCAGTGGACACCCATGAGCTCGCAGGGTCTGCCGCATTCCTACAGCTCGTCTCAGGCATTTTGCCTCTCAGACTGTTTCTAGACGAAAGCTTTCTAGCCTTTCAAGTTCCATTCACGAATGACAAATACTAACATCCTTATGCTGATTAACACGGGTGTAGATTTGGGTGACAGTGTTTAGCACCCACCTAGCCACCAGCCTGAGGGCCTTCAAATACTATCTGACCTACCCCCAGGCTAAGATTAAATTACACGTGCACACATACATCACAAAGTTTATGCTAAAGCATTTTGAAGTAAATTATTGCATATTAAACGAAACAGGCACCAATAAATTCTCCCATCTTTTGCATTTTTTTTAAACTGATGGAAATTATTCAAGTATTGGCCTACATCTATTTTGTGCATAGAACATTAAAAGGCATGAAATAGCTGTTGGATCAGGTTACAAAAAGCAGGTTTTTAAAATGACCTTCCAAGAAACATGATACCCCCACCCCCATCCTGCTTTCACTCGAGAACACCTGAGTTGGCTCAGAAATGCTCTAGGTCGAGACTTTCTCACACCTTTTGGCACCTCTTTGGTTTGGGGGAGGAGCTCTAAAGGCCTTGCAAGAAATGAGAGAAACAAGGACCAGCGTGTGATCAGAAGGTGCAGTTCTAAACTCGTTACAAATAAAATACCTTGTTAGTAAGCATTTCTTTGGTGTCTTTTACTTGGGTTTGGTGTTGGTAGGTTTGATTACACTCGTGGAGGTCAAAAGTACTTGTTAGTAATTATTGCCAAGATTGGTAAAGTTCAAAAGAAAAAATTTTAAATTGCTTTTTAAAAATATACACTAAAAAGACATTAGGACCTACAATCCCTTTTGAGTTGTTGGATCTCTAAGACCTTGCAGAAGGCTGAAGGCAGAGGGTTAGAAGACAGGAAGCTGTGGAAGAACGGTGAGAGCAGGCGCCTGGTGCAGGCTTGGGTGTGGGTACCAGGTCTGCTTTGATGAGCACAGGCTTGGGGTTACCCATGCTCTCCAGGTCTGGAGTCTTCATCTGGACGTGGGAAAATAGTGCCCGTCTCATTTGATTAGTCTTAGTAGGGATCAAGGTTGGATTAAATGTAAATTTCTAACACATAGTAATGGTTCAATAAATGTTAAAAAGTTTTTACGTTTAGTTTGAGATACTCTGGTAGACAGGGCCTCTGGCAAGGCCAGCAGGACGCTGCTCCAGAAGGTGGGAGCTTCACTGTATTTTTAATAGTGGCCTTGACTGCCCCTATTTGTTTTTAGTAAGTTGCCCATTCCAGGTATTACACAGAGCAAGCTAGGCAGACGTGAACTCGTTTCTCTAGAACAGTGTTACAAGTTTAGAGACTCTTGTTCGATTTGTTACCAGATTACTATTTAATTTCATAAACCCTTCTCCTGCCTCCACTCCTCCTCATCCAAATGTTTCTTTCCAAAAAAACTATGGCTACTTCATGTTTTTCTACATTTGGAGACCTTTTTTTTTTTTAAGTATGGTTTTTGGTGAGGAAGATTGGCCCTGAGCTAACATCTGTTGCCAGTCTTCCTCTGTTTTTTCTTTTCTCCCCAAAGCCCCAGAGCATAGTTGTATGTCCTAGTTGTAGGTCATTCTAGTTCTTTTATGTGGGACGCCACCTCAGCATGGCCTGATGAGTGGTGTGTAGGTCTGCACCCAGGATCCGAACCCACGAACCCCAGGCTGCTGAAGCAGAGCGTGCGAACTTAACCCCGGGGCGAGCCCCTTGGAGGCCCTTCTTGACATCCTTGGGTGCAAGGAGAGTTATCCTGTTGGCTGCAGAGCCAAGGATGACGGTGTGTTTCTCCAGAAGTTACTGTCAAGAGCGGCCAACCCTCAGGAGGTGCTGCAGGAAGCCAGGCAGCCCGAGGTTCCTGAAGCAGCTGCTGAGAGGGGAGCTGAGCAAATTGAGACTGCAGCTAACGGGTCCTTCTCCCTGGGTGGAGTCGCCTTCCCAAACAATGGAAGAGGCGCGTTAGGAAGGCGGGACTCGGAGGCCCTTGCAGGGTCTGTGGGCCGGGAGGGCCTCCTTAGTCTGTTGTTGCCCTTTCTGGAGTCGTCCTTCCCGTCGTAACGGCCCACAGGAATGTTCCTCTTCACTCTGAGCTGTGCCTGCCCCATGCTCTTACTGATGCTACCACCTAGCCTGGCCTCTGGCTGGAATGTCAGTGTCCCAGACTTGTGGATGTTTGGGTTTCGTTGGCAGAGGGTTGAAAAGGTAGGTGCTGAACCCACATCGGTGGCTGACATCACTTTACAAGGTAAGAACAGTAAAAATAAATGAAATTCCTCTCCAGGCCACTCTGGATTCCCCCAGGCCACAGGCCTGCACTGACGCCTGAGCAAGCCCTGGGAGAGGATGTGGGTACCTTTCCTCACTGGATTAAGCCCCTGCACCCACTGTAGCCGGCTTGACGACACTCTGTGTTTTGGTTGTCTTTCCTTGCCTCACTACTCCATGCCTTGCGGGAGGCCCCTTCACCATCCAGATAAACTGCTTGGACTCAGGTCCTTGCTGTAGGCTCTGCTTCCAGGGAAACCAGGACTAAGGTTATCCTGCGAAGGTCCATTAGCATAATTTTATAAACCAAGTAACATTTCATCTCCTAACAAGTAAGAACACACCTCCTATGCTTGAACAAGTGGATAAACTGAACTCGGAAAGCCTGCTCTAGTGTGTCATTCTCGTTTGGTCTATACTCCAGGCGGTGAGAGAGGGTTTCAGCATAATTCAGTTCTTCCGGGACATGAGTTAAGAATAGTGATTGTGCTGTAACCTCTGGTGGAGAGGGGCCTGTGTCACCCAAGCGTTGCCCTCGTTACCTTCCCTGCTCTCCATGTTCATGCCAGCAGTCCCTAGCTGTTGAATTCCGTCTCTCACCTTCGTGCTTGCATCCCAGATCCTTTTTAGTGAGATCTCTACGTTTTTAAAAACGCTGCCCTTCTTCACAATCCGTGAAGTCTCTTGTGTGACCACACCTGATCCCCATGGCACCGTGTGCTGCGTCCACATTCTGGGAGAGTTGGAGTACTGAGTTTGTCACATTTTTTGAAAGAATCCAAAAAAAAATAATAATAATAATAGCCTTTCTAAACATGCTAAACTGAGAATACTAAGTACTTTTTTCAAAAAGTGCTACTGATATAAATTGCTAGTCAGGGAGGATGTTTTGTTTTTCTTCCAGATATTTTTATAGGGACCAGATGGAAGTGGTAAGGAAATATGGATAGCTAAGTGATGTGTCTTGTAAAGAAATAAGAAAGCTATTGAAATGTTATGTAAATGTGCACAAGATTCCTAAAATGTATTCAGCTGGTCTTCACATTTTGCAATTTTCATATCAAAATGCTTAATTTACATTTATAAACAAATTTTAATTATAAAACAAAATCAGCATGACAGATCATTTCAAAGTAGCATTTTTTAGCTAACAATTTTTTTTTAAGCATCAGTTTTGGGGCACTATTTACAAACACGAAGATGACCCCCCAGTTGTCTGTTTTATACATGTTTACTCCACATTCAAATCTATGATGATACTGATACTTATTGAGATACTGTTTTAGGAATGGAGGTATAGGAAATACAAAGCAAAAAACGGGAAAGGCCTGCTTTCTGATGGAAAGGTAGCCCACTGCTCATGTTCTCAACAGGAAGGACTGAAGTGGAAACAGCATAGCGTAAGAACTAGGAACGTGCTGGAGATGACTTTCCTCCCAAAGCCTCAGCATGGCTGCGGGCTCCAGGTCTCCTGTGCATCGTGAGAGACGCCAGCCTCCTGAGCCCTTTTAACAGTCCAGGAAAGGTTCGTGTCCCTCACCCCCGTGTACATTTGTGCTTCACTCAACCCAGAAAGCCTGCTGCTCGCGGCCAAGCCACCTGTTCTTGGCTCTGAACCCCAGCTACAGAAGGAAACCAGCTGTCCAAACTTAGGGCCACCAGAGTGCTCCCGGCTTGCTGCTGCCTGTCCATGATTTGCACCTGCGGACCTTGGCTCCCGCCGTTTCTCTGTTGTGACACCATCGCGGCTGCAGCTGTTGCCAGGATGGGCTCTTTTACACCTGGCGCAGGTTCTCAACAACAGTGGAACTCAAAATCTCAAATCTCGCAGAAACTACAAAAGTCACTCTGAGACAAAGATGTCCCTCTGCCCGGAGAGTGGCCTGCAGGACATCTGTCAAAATCCACAAAGCCAGACCCTCGTGAAAATGGTGAGGACAGACTTTAATCAGCAACAGGCTGTGGCCGTAGAGAAAATCCAGGGGAAATCGTGTCAGCTGGAATCTGTGCAGAGGAGACAGGGCGGTTGAGGGGTGACTGCGGGAATGGCGGGGGGGTGGTGAGCACCGCCAAGGAGAGTCGGGGAAATGAGAAATTAGAAAAAGCTGGAAGGAGGGGTTAGTCCATCTGAACCCATCTGGGTTTGTTGACTGGCTTGTGTCCAAATTAGGCTCCCACCCTCCCACAGGGGCTGGGAGACGGCCCGTCGTCGGGTGCTGGCTGGAACAAACAGTGTTTCTCACCCTGTCTTTGCTCATGCTGTTCCCCCTGATGGAGGGGCCTGAAGGAATGCCCTTCCGATAATTCGGAGTCAGACTTTAACCGTTTCCTTGTTTGTAAAATGCTCATAGTACTTCCCACCTCGTAGGAAGGTTTGGGGGATTACCTGAGATCTAGAGCATAAAGATCGTGGCACCATGCTTAACCCACAGTGAGCTTTCAGTTTTTATGAGCTAAATACAAATACTCATCCTCCCATAGTCAGCTGTGTTCCTTCCTTCTAGAAGCTTGCTTTCCTCTCAGAGTCCCATTCCAGGTCAGGAACCCCTCCTCCTTTCCCATACTGGTTCCCTGGATGTGTCTCTGTCACTGTGCTTGCCACGCTTTATTACCTTGATGTTCATGAGACTCCTCTCCACTAGCCTGAATCCTGGAAGGGAAGGACTCTGTCGTATTCATTTTTGTACACAATTCCCAAATGTCCAGTGTGGTACCTGGACACGTTAGGTGCTTAGTAATGATAATTGTAATGAATTGGTGGGTGGATAGGCAGATGAAATCCTCATGTTAACTTTTTGGCAGCTTTTGAGTTATTGATTAGCCCTTTATTCTTGAATATCTTTTCTCCATTGGATTTTGTATCCATCAGAGTTCAGTTGCAGAAAGGAGAAACCAACACAGCATTTTCAGCGGAGGGGGATTTAAATGCTTTTCAAACTGTTGGAAGGACTGGAAGAGCGATCATGCTTCAGACTGGGCCTTCAGGAGCAACTCCCAGATCACGGCAGACATGACCCACTAGGAGCACTGCCCCTCCCGCATCAGGAAGATGAGATGGGGAAGTTGCCCCTGGAACCACTGACTTCAGGAACATACTGCCTCAGCTGAGATCCGGAGATGGTGAAACCACCACAGCGGAACCTTCTGCTAGAGCTACACAAGCACAACATGAATTCCCACATCTTTGCCTCTTGTCCCACTTGAAGCTAGTGCCTGGATCCTGGAAACCCTATCCCAAAAAAATTCCATGACTTTCCTCGCCAGCAGAACATCGGAGGCAGCCGGAAGTGCTATCTACCTCTCTCGAGTCTGACTCAGGATCACCGGATTCTCAGAATCTAACTCACGTCCAGACCCTCCAGCCTCAAGGGAATCTGGGAAGTGTGGTTTTCAGCCTTCCAGGTTCTCCAGGAAAGAAAGGCATTCTAGACTCTGGAAGGACTGGATGTCAAGCAAGTCAGTGCACAGTGTCCACCACAGCTCCTGTGGCCCGCTGCTGCCCTGGTCCTCCCCGCCCCAACGCTGCCCTCTTCCCGAGCAGCCTTCCTCTCCAGCACCCCACCCCATGCGGTGTCATTCTGCCCTTAACTGTCGTCGCATTTCCCCGAAAGTGCTTCGAAGAGCCATCTTGCCCACGTCGTTTCCTTCTCCAGTGCAGATGAATCACGCATCTTCGTTTCCTGCCCTGCCCTGCCTCCTAAGGTGGTTCTGTTGGTCCGTCTGCCTGTCAGGTGATACAACCTGTGCATCCTGCCAGCACTTCCCACTCTACCTCATTAACCTTTTTTCCTCCTCAAAAGTCAACCCTGCCTTTGACATCCTACCTTTCATCCCACCATTCCAGTCATCCATGCTGAGAAGATCACATTTGCTTTTTCTATTTTCCATTCCACATTCAATCCCCAAGTTTCACTGTTAGGAAACTGTCTTCTAACTCTTCTGCTGCTTTCTGCTGCCCCTGCAGCCGCACACCTCTGCTGAAGCACCTTTTGCCACAGAAGATTGAAGTTCGGCCACGGTTGCCTCCTCACTTTGAGGCTCAGTCAGTTTGAACATCACACAGACCAGTATGAGCAGAAACCGACAGAGTGGTCCCTTGCTCTGAGCTTTGGTCTGCCTCTTCCCTGGGTTTGCCTGTTGTGGGATTGACCCCCACTCAGATCCTCAAGGCATGAGAAGGATCCACCCCCGTGCCCACGGCTCTGCAGGAAGTTTGTCTGATTGTGGTTTGTCAATCAGGTCTACCTGCATCCCCCTGGCATATCAATGGGAGGATGTCAAAAATATTGAGCATCGGCATCTGGGAGCCCGAACATGTAAGTACGTACTCAGTTGTGGTCTTCCGCCCCTTCTTTCTGGCTGATGCCAGCTGCTTTTTTGAAGTATGTTAACTCTAAGTCTACCTTCACGTTCCTGCTCTCATCAGCCGCCTGTGTGGTCTGATTATGCTCTCACCACCTGAAGTGGGGACCGTGCTCCACACCTGTGTTTCCCCATGGCTGTCAGCTGACGAACGGCTTTAAAAGGCGACCCGTCAACTATTTTGACTCAAGGTAGAGGATTACTCCAGACCAGAAAAGGGAAAGATGCGTTACTTCTAGTACAATCTTCCTTTTATGTTTAACAGAGAACAAAAACGTGCTTGCAGAACTTTGAATAGGTTTTTATGTAAGTAAAGTTTCTTCCTCTCACATGGAAATATGAGTAATAAAAATGTTAAAATTTGTTTTACCTCCAAGCTTTAGTGAATTTTGAAACTTATGGATAATTGTCTTTCCAAATTTGTATCCTAGCCTAGGGAGTTAGAGAAAATTTCCTATGTTAAGTAGGAAATACAGTTATAATAGCTATTATTCATTGTGTATCTACGGTGTGCTGGTCATCTGTATGCGTTAGCTCCTTTAGTCCTCACAACAACCACTTGAGGTTGGTACTGTTATCATCCTCTGAGACTCAAACAGTCAAAGAATTCTGTGACAGCCACACAACTTGTAAGTACATTGCCAGGACTAGAACCCAGGTCTGTCTACTTGCAGGCCTGCATTCACGGCCATGGCTCCACCCGTGATGGAGGGCCCACGTTCACAGCCACTGCTTCATCTATGATGTGGTCTCCAAAATGAGTTCATTGAAATGCACGTGCTCCATGTGTGAAGAGAATTATTTCTTTGGTTTAACAGTAAACTCTCAAGGAAAAAACAGCAGGCTGCATCTTATTTGTCTTTATTAAACAGAGAGATTGACAAATAAGTAAATATATTGGAGAAAACTAGAGTCAGGTTCCTCATTCTCAGACAGGGTGGTTACAAATATGGAAAGAGAAAAGACTGGAATTAACCCTGTGGTGGTGAATTAGGTTTGGACGTATTGATGTGAACACAATTTCTAATACATATAGATAGATAGAGATAAAGGTATCTGTGTGTATACGTGCATATATGCAAGAGTTTATTTCTTAGCTCTACCTTCTGAGAGGGCTTAGAAGCAGTGACAGTCCACAAGCAATGAGCACACTTAGGTCCTAGATTTTGGTTCCTAAATACCTTGCTCCGCTAGAAAGAACCAAGGCTCTTTGGAGAAACAGCTGCTTGCAGGACAAGGGCAGGAGAAGTACAAGATGTGTTTGCTACATCTCATGTCCCAGAAAGTAAGCAAGTGCCCAGAAAATTATGAGAACATTTCAAAAGGACACAGGAATCAGTTTGAAGGCCCTTCCACTGGCCAAATCTAGGACAAACTGAGCATCAAAATAAAAATGATTGTTGCAGATTGTGACCCACTGAGTGAAAGTGGAATCGAAGAGGCCATACTGATGTAAATTAATACACGAATAAAAAATAGGGGAGAAGGAAAAGCTCTAACTCATGATGGAATTCTAGGTAATAAATATGGAAAGAGTATGGAATTTTCAAACCACAATTTTGCAATTATACTAATAATTGAGGCACTAGTCATCAATGAATGCCACAAACAGTGGGTGAAAAAATTTGTCACCCACCCATTAGTCAAAGTATTCTCCCACAAAAAACCTAATATTTATTAATTTTAAAAGTATAAAATACTCAGGGGCTGGCCCCGTGGCCGAGTGGTTAAGTTCGCGCGCTCTGCTGCAGGCGGCCCAGTGTTTCGTTGGTTCGAATCCTGGGCGCGGACATGGCACTGCTCATCAGACCACGCTGAGGCAGCGTCCCACATGCCACAACTAGAAGGACCCACAACGAAGAATACACAACTATGTACCGGGGGGCTTTGGGGAGAAAAAGGAAAAAATAAAATCTTTAAAAAAAAAAAAAAGTATAAAATACTCATTAACATTAAAGTAGGGAAACCTAAATATCATCGTAATCAAGTGATAATGTTAACAACACTAGTTCGAGTTATGGCACAAATCCACATATGTGTCCTCGTATGGGACACTGAGAAACGTGGCATTTTGGTATTCCTGCCCAAAATGCATAACCTGGATTTAATAATGATGAAACATCCATCAATTCCAACATAAAGAGCATTTTCCAAAGTAACAGGCCTGTACTCTTCAAAAATATTGAGGTCGTGAAAGATAAGGAAAGACAGAAACATTTCCAGATGGAAGGAGACCAAAAAGAAAACATGAGAACTGAATGCAAAATATGCTCCTGGCTTGGCTCCTTTGTCTGCAGAAGACAGTACTGGAACAACAGGCAGAACAAATGTGGGGAGGGGTCTGTGAAATAAGTGCTGGTAATGTATCAATGTTAGTTTCCAGATATGCTCTCATTAGGTGGGTGAGTGCTCCTGCTAGAACTACACACTGAAGTATTAAAGGTGATAGGGCCATGTCTGTGATCCTCAGCTAGCTTAGAGGGGCAATATCTATAATATTTGTATAGCAGATACAGGGGAAGAAGAAATACTCCTCTGCCCTGCTAGGTTCTTCTGGCTGGTCTAAGAAATTGACATGAGACAGAGTAACAGGAGAAAATCAAACAAAGTTTAATAATGTAGACATGGGAGAGACACAGGAAAACTGACTAACTCACCAAAATGGCCCAAAGCCACCACTTTAAACACCGTCTTCAGCTAAAGACAGAGGAGGATGTTGGGGGTAGTGGTCTGGGACTTCAAAGGGGAGGAAGGGAATTCATATGGAGATGGAAAAGCAAATGTTTGGTAAACAAATGTTTGCCCTGCCATACAGACACAGTGGGACGAGGGGAGGACTTTGATCCAATGGGCCCTGCTGGGTTCCTCCCTGTCTACCACACCTAGTTCCTATTTCACTGTAGTTATCTACGGTGATAACTTCTTCCTGCAACAAGCCTTCTAGCTGAAATTCTTTTAGGCAATTGGGGGGGAGGTCAAAGTTTCTTCCTGAGTCCTTTGGTCTCAAAAATAAGCCAAAGAGACACATTTTGGGGTGGGAAATTCTGACCCTCTACGTAGATAAAATGTGTCTATGTGTGTGTGTGTGTGTGCGCACACGTGTGCATGCGCGTCCGGAGAGCCGATGGTGAGGCAGATGGAAAAAGTTAACAACTGCGGACCCCGATGAAGGGAAGGCGACAGTTCTTTGAATTGTTCCTGTAATTTTTCTAGAATTTGAAGTTATTCCAAAACAAAAAGTTTAAAGAATATATATACACAAGTCTGGAATGTTCTCTGTTCCTTCTGCCTACCATTAGCACAGAAAACATGACAATTATGACCTAGTTTAACTAAGGACTCAGTCACAGCTGTGCCGTAAACCCACACCGCGACCTGGAGCAAGTCAAGCAGTAGCCACGGCTTCTGTCTGTGGAGTCTCACTCTCACGGAGACAGTGCCCAAACTGCTCGCATACGTTACCCCATCCTCCCAGCAAAGCCTCGGGGCGCAGGGTGGTGAGCACCCTGCCAGGACCACACAGCTGTTAGGGGCAGGGTAGGCTGTGGACTCAGGCTGACTGTCCCTCTGCTGCCCTAGTTTGTAAAAGGACAAAATTGCGCTAGACAGCTGCTAAATGTCCTCCTAGCACTGGGGCTCTGCAAGACATACTTCCAGGTTTCTTTTCAGACTGGGGTTACCTGGTGTAGTGATGGCCCAGGTGACTCTCAGAGTCAGACAGGTGGGAAAGCACTTCCCTTGCTGTAGTCGTGTTTGAGTGACACCGCGGCCAGGGCTAACTTGTTTGAGGTGACATCTGTACCCTTAGCCTGGTGTTTCTCTAGGCCTGCGTGTCTGTGGCCAGCATCTTTTTCTTGGCCGTGTTTTGCCGTGGGGCAGCATTCCAGAGCCGAAACCTGAGAGCTGCTCTCTTAGGACGGAACGAGGTCATGTCCATATCGTTGTGCAGTGACCAGGCACCTGGTTTCCCTGGAACAGTCCCCGTTCATGCCTGCTGTCCTGAGATATGTACTAGAGCACCTCCTTTTACTCTTCAAAGGGTCACTATCTGGACACAGGTTGTGTCACCAGGCCGCTGAAGCCCTCTTTCCTGGTTCTGGCGGTCAGAGCCTCCGCAGGCAGCCGGTCTCCTGTTTCTCCCCATCTCTAGCCAGCAGATCTCTGACCAGACCATATCACACTTTGTCCCCAAGACTTAAGAGAACCACCGGACGTGAGTGTCATTTACAGTTTCACTAACACCAGCACAGATCCACCTGCAGCCTGGAGAGTTCATGCGATCCCCTTAAAGTCACATACAGATACTGCTCTGACTGTCAGATTGTCAAACCCCATTCTTTCCTTGTCAAAGACAGGGTACGTTTGTTTATGTAACATCTAATCGCCTTGTGCTGCCGGCTTCTCTCTGTGTCATGATCATCTGACTCTGAAATATAGATCTGTGTATTCCTGCAGCTCAGCCTGGGTTCCCAGCCTGCTCCCTAGGCCTCTCCTGAAATGACATCATCACTCACGCTCCAGCTGGAGGTGACAAGGGTTGCCATGACAAAACAAATAGGCTTTGCACAGGCTTTTGTATGCAGGTGGGTGTGTCCTCTGTGTCTGGCTCCCAGGGCTGACAGCCTGGAAATAACAGTGAAATAGAGAAATCACAGGCAATGGGACAAGATGTTTTTAAGACATACATCGAGGTGATAAGACCTGAAGGCCATTATTTATGCTTCTTAGGCCTGAGGAATCCAGATGTTTAATTATAAAATATTTTCTTCCCCTTCTAGACATAAGCTCTACAGATAACACTGAGCTCTGCTAAAGAATATGCTTTTTCTTTGGTTCCTTATCCTGACTTTATTTCTCTGTTAATCAAAATGTGACTAGAACCATTTAAGTGAGCAGAGGGTCAACGGTAATATGAGTAACAGCTACTATTTGTTAAGGGCCCACTCTGTGCTGTCTCGGGGACGTTCTGAGCATCATTTGGAGTCCTCCCAACGGCCAGTAGATGTAAGTGTCATGTCTCCTATTTTAGAGATGAGGACACTGAGGTTAGTGCCAGAGCTGGGTTTGAACCCACGTCACTTTGGCCCCAAAGCCCGCGTTCCATCTGCCAAATGCAGCCCAAGGAGAGTCACGGGAATAAACTCTATGGCGGGTGCTCACTCTTTGTGCTTGACTTGTGAGGGATGGGTGGGCAGGGGACAGAGACCACAGATTCGGGATCTCAGGTGCTCCCCTCCTCACCGCAGCCCTAGGATAAAGCCAGCACACAAAACCGACAGCCCTGGGCTATAAATATTAACTTCATTCCCCCTTTTGTTCTCTCCATGCTGTTCCCATGGAGACGTAGCTCCTCAATTTATCTGGAATTCAAACCGCCCAGGGGACACGGCTAGAGCGTTGGGAGGCCCGCTGGAGAGACAGACTGCGCAAATTTTCCTTTCCCACTTTCCTTAGAAACTGATGATGAGACGGATTTTGTAATGAGTTATGGACTCAATAAAATACTGCTCCATTGGCAAACATTCTCAGGGAGAAAGAAACCTCCGTGGTGACGGGCTGTTTGCAGGCAAGCGGCTGCAGCCACGCCGTCAGGGAGCCACTCTCTGGGGGCCAAGACCCATGCCTGGATCTGGTAGACGTCACGGTCCCCGACGACCTGATCAGACACTCCACACCCATGCTGGGCACTTGCTTAATTAAAACGTGGCTGCTGCTATCTTAACCTTAAGATATATCCCAGTGCCTGCAAACAACAGGGATCCTTAAACACAATCACCTTCCGATAAAAGGTTGAGCTCCACGGGGCCTCCAGATGCTGCTTATGTGTTATGTACAATGCGTTTTCTAATTTGGCCATTCCGGCACTGTTTTCTTCCTTGTTTCTCAAGATAGGTATTTGGGGGGAAAAAACCCAAAAAACAAAACTTAGGTCAAAAAACATACTGCTGTCGGGCTGGCCCCGTGGCCAAGTGGTTAAGTTCGCGCGCTCCGCTGCAGGCGGCCCAGTGTTTCGTTAGTTCGAATCCTGGGCGCGGACATGGCACTGCTCATCAGACCACGCTGAGGCAGCGTCCCACATGCCACAACCAGAAGAACCCACAACGAAGAATACACAACTATGTACCGGGGGGGCTTTGGGGAGAAAAAGGAAAAAATAAAATCTTTAAAAAAAAAAAAAACATACTGCTGTCCCTCAGAAGGACTCAGTATATGAAAAAATCTTGATAGAAAAGTTAATGGCTAAAAACATCAGTATTCAAAGGCAAAACCTAATGATAATGATAAATAAAAGTCAAATTGAATTATCTTGAAAAAAGAAAAAAAAAAACTGAGGAGAATTCGTCCTCATCTTCAGTTTTCTTTTCACTTCCTCTTTTTTTTCCTGTCCTCGGAAGCCTACAAACGAGACATGTGTGCATCTTTGATTGGGCTTCCTAGCCCTTCTTTGACCTGCCAATAGGATAGATGGTCTTAAAATTGGAAAGGGGGAAGGAATCAGAGTTTAGTCCTCACTGCATATATAAATTCCTCATTGAATAGGAAAATAAAAAAAATCAAAGCTTCCAGGTGAACGTTCAGCGTGGTCCCTACCCCAGCCAGGCTCTCAGCTGTTCGTTTGCATTTCTCACTGAATTCTTACAGCATTCTTGCCAGACAGGCAACAGTAGAGCCATTTACCATTTTGCAGCTGGAGAAATGGAGGCTCAGGAAAAGTTAAGGAACTGACCCAAGTCTCACGTTTGGTAAAAGCCAGGACCAGGGTTGGAATCTCTGTGCATCTCATTCCTAATGTTATTCTTTTTCTACTACATGCTGTCATTCAACTGTTCTGCACAGCAACCCAAAGTACAAGAAACACGGCGATGAAAGAGTGAAAATGTTTCTTCTAAACCCTAAAACCAGAGATGTTTAAAGGGAATAGTTTAGAAGATTTTCGTCTAGTATAACAAAGTGCATGGCACAAAATAGGAATGAAGTAAAACTTGGCTCCCCTTCTATCAGGGAGAGTGTCTGGACGTGTACTAGAAAGTTCCACCAACGTAATGACGGTTAACATTGCAGCTCTCCTCGCTGCAGGCTGACAGAGTGATTCTGGAAAATACTGGCACACGCTGTTCACTGCCCCGCTCTCCCCCTCTATCCGATACCTCTGTCCATCCCTCCCTCCAGACCTAATCCTATTCAAGGTCACAGGAAATGGGATTAGAGGAAAGAGCCAGCAAAGAAATCCTTTCTAACCTTCATGTTAACGCTGGGCCTTTTCTGAACGCAGCGTATAATCTTTACCAAGCACTGTGTGCCCTTGTCACAGCTCCTTCCACACTGGGGTTTATCCTCTCAGGAGATGTGTAACAAAGGGCAGACGGAGAAGAAAAGAATATAAATGGGCTCAATGGATTATTCAAGCTTCAGCCTAAATGAAAAACAGCCAAGCTCCACAATCGCATCAGGTAATACTGGCTGCGTCGAGTCACGTGCTGTGTAAACGTCCATGTGTTTCAAAGACCAGGTCTGCACTGTTCACAGGCCCTGTGAGGCTCTCACACAAGCGCAATTTTGTTCTCGTCGTTAATAGGACCCAGAGCGCCAAAAGCCAGGCCTGGTCGTCCCCCTTCCCCTCCTCCTCCTCCTCCTCCCACCTCAATTTTATTAAACTCCTTGATACCACATAGTTAATATTTATTTATTTATTTTTAATTTTTTTGAGGAAGATTAGCCCTGAGCTAACTGCTGCCAATCCTCCTCTTTTTGCTGAGGAAGACTGGCCCTGAGCTAACATCCGTGCCCATCTTCCTCTACTTTATATGTGGGACGCCTACCACAGCATGGCTTGCCAAGCGGTACCATGTCTGCACCTAGGATCCAAACTGGCGAGCCCCGGGCTACCGAAGCGGAACATGCACACTTAACCACTGTGCCACCGGGCCGGCCCCTGTAGTTAATATTTATTGATTGTAGGTTGTGGCATTGTACCACTTCATTTATCCCTCCGTTTTCATACCTTCTCACAAATGTATATCTTGTTAAGATATACATTCTGCAGCCTAACTAAAAACATTTTTAATTAATGTAAATGTTAAATCTTATTTCAGAGAGGCAAAGACCTGCTTCATGACATCTAGCACAATTCTAAACATTTTCAGAATTCCCTGCAAAAGCAATTTTTAAAAATCCACGAAGAAAGTGAACCTCATTACGGAGTAATTAAGATACAACACATTTCACCTCAAAGGAAAATCCGAGCTTTGCTCACGAGAAACTTAACCCTAAGGCTTCCACATGGTACCTGGTCAGTTCTCTCCTGGCCCGGGAATGATCTTATCAGGACGTGAAAAGCCTCTTGCTTTTTATTCTCACCGGCCGACATCACTCTATCCGGGACAGTAACTCAGACCTAAATGGAGCAGAAGCAGCCCAACAGAGTGACCTCAGAGCCTGCTCTGTCCTTCATGCTGCAAATCTGAAAGATCTCCAAAGCTGGAATCAAACTGGCGGGGACATGTGACAAACCGTAGGGTGCAGGAGCAACAGGAGGCTGATGCTACCATGTCGAGGTGAAGATGCAGGATCTGGAGCTCTGGCTGTGCTGCTGCTGAGCTGTCTGCTAACTTGTGTGTCTGTGCTCTCGTCCGTAAAACGGGTGTAACAACACTGCCCACCTCCCAGAGCGGATAAGGACTGAGTGAAGCAGGACGTGGAAAGCATTTACAATAGCGCTTGACATAAAGACAAGCCATTGTGATTATCATCGCCTCCGCTGTTACTCACATTACGACGGCAAAAGGAAGACTGTGCTGTTGGGCCAGGCCTGGAGATAGTGTCTGAGTTTGTCAAGTGTTTTTGCAAAGATCCTTCACTTCGGTAAAGTACACTTACCTGATTGTCTTACCTAGGATTTTAAAAGAAAATATAGTTTCAACTTTTTGTATTGTGACGTGGAACACACATGCAGAAATATAGGTAAAATATAAATTACAGTTTAAGGAATTATTTAAAATCTAACACCCATGTAAATATCTCCCAGGTCAGAGAGGACATTTCCAGACCCCAGGAAGCCTCTGCCTGCCGTTTCCAAAGCACAGATTCCTCCCCCCTCGAAGGCGACCACTGGTCCTACCTGAATGCAAGCAGTTTTTTTTTGCTGTCTTTATGCTTTTAACCTAAGCATGCCATCCCTAATCTCTCTGCACTGCTGTTTTGCTGTCTTTTTACAGCAAGTATAAATGGAATTGTACAGTGTGTATTCTTTCCTGCCTGGTTTTTTGCATCGACAGTCCCTTCTTAAGATTCCACGTTTTATTTGCGTATTTGTGTATCCCGCTGTGTGAATATGCCATCATGTATGTATTGCTTCTGCTATTGATGGACACGTGTGTTGTTTCCAGTTTGCACTGTTAGAATATTACTGCTGCACACACTCTTGCACACGTCTTGGGATCCACTCACATACGTTTTATAGCCTCAGAGTGGAATTGCTTGATGACAGGAATGCAAATGTTCAAATTTAGTTGGCAATGCCAAGGTGTTTCCTAAGATAAATGTAGCAATTTACCCTCTAACAGTGACGAGCGCTCCTGTTTCTCCACATTTCCACCTCAAATTGGTCTTCTTGGACTTTTTAACTTTAGTGTTCCAGTGGCATGGAGTGGTACTTCATTGCGTTTCCTGGATTACTAATGCGATTGAGCACTTTTTCAATTATTATTGGCCATTTAGATATGCATATCTCTTGCTCATTTCCCTTTTGGGTTTTGTCTTTTTGTTACTGATTGGGAGGAGTTCTTAACATAGTCTGCATGAAATTTCTTATTGCTTGTGGATATTGCAAACACTTCTCCAATTTTAGGCTTACATTTTCACCCTCTCAGTGGTGTCTCTCTTTTTTTTTAGGAAGATTAGCCCTGAGCTAACATCTGTGCCCATCTTCCTCTACGTTATATGTGGGACACCTGCCACAGCATGGCTTGACAAGTAGTGTGTAGGTCCACGCTTGGGATCCAAACCCGTGAACCCCAGGCTGCTGAAGTGGAGCACACGAAGTTAACCGAGGCGCCACCGGGCCAGCCTCTTAATGGTGTCTTTCGATGAAGGAAAGTTCTTAATTTTAATATAGTTCAAGTTATCAATCTATTCCTTTATGGTTGTTCTTTTGTGTATCCTACTTAAAAACTTTCCCAGCCCTGAGGTCATGAAGATATCCTACATTGTCTCTGAAGATCTTTATCTTTCTCAAGTGTGTCCTTGTCTTAGCCAGCTCAGGCTGCCCTAACGAAATACCTGGACTGGGTGGCTGACACAACAGATACTGATTTCTCACAATTCTGGAAGCTGGGAAGCCCAAGGTCCAGGTGCTGGCACTGGGTTCCTGGTGAGTGCCCTCTTCCTGGCTTGCAAATGGCCATCTTCTCACTGTGTCCTCACATGGCAGAGAGAGAGCAAGAGCTCTGGACACCAGTCTCATCATGGGAGCCCCACCTCATGGCCTCCTCTACCCCTAATGGCTTCCCAAAGGCTCGCCTCCAAATACCCTCACACGGGGGACAGGGCTTCAACCCACGGTTTTGGAGGGGGACACAAACGTGCAGTCCATGCATCTCACACTGGGAACTCTTGTTGGCCCTCTAATTTAATATGCCCTCTTCTGGATAACCAGTCATCCCCGCACTGTTTGTGAAAAGCTGTCCTGTAGCGACTCCTCTGCAGCACCAATGCTTGTCATAAATCCAATGTGCCTTTTATCTCCTGGTCTGTTTGGTTCTCCACCGTGTCCCACAGTCAATTTGTCTATCCTTGAGCCAAAACCACATGGTGACGATATTCAGGTGGAGCACGTCTTCCTTTGTTCTTCAAGTGGGTCTCAGACATTTGCATCTCCATAGAAACTTTAGAACCAATTTCATTTAAAAAAATCTATGGGAATTTTGTTTGGGTTGGTTTGCATTGAATCTGGAGATAAATTTGAGGAGAATCGATCCAATTATAATATCAAATCTTCGGATCCACAGAAGTGGGATATCACCTCATTTGCTTAAATCTTCTTTAATAATTTCTCTCGACAATATTTTAGAGTTTTCTAACTAGAGGTCTTGCACATTTTCTTCAGAGTTGTTGTTAGGTATTTGATGTTTCTTGATATTACTATAAATGGTTTCTTTTTGAGATTTTATTTTCTAATCATTAGTTGCTGGTAAATAGACATATAATTGATTTTTAAAATTTATCTTGTGTCAGCAATCTCTCTAAACTCTCTTACTAGTTTAATAATTTATCTGTAACAAAATTTTTTTCTATGTGTACAATCAGATAATCTGTGAAGAATGAGTTTTATTTATTCTTTTTTAGTACTTGTAACTTTTTTTCCATTTTCTTGCCTCTGCACAGACTAAGACCTCCAGTACTACGTTGATTAGAAGTAGTGGCCGTGTTACCACACGAGGGGGGTCGTCTGCCTGCTGCAAGACAAGCCAATAGTCAAGAGGCAAGGAGGTAGGAGAGAAAGGGTTTTTTTATTACAGCTTGCTAGCAAAGGGGAAGATGGCTGACTAATGTCCAAAAGAACCATCTTCAGCGGGGCACAGAATCTTGAAGCAGTTATATAGGCCAGTGGATTATAGGGGAGTGCGTTAGGAAATCTTGACCCCCTGGTGTTGCAGACTGGGAGTTGCAGATCTTTCAGTTGTCATGGATATCAGCACAGAATCTCTGTCCGCGTGGAGGCCATCACTTTCCTAGAGAACTCAGAAGAACAACGTTAGCATCTTATCACATCTGGGAGGGGCCATAACATCTGCAGAGCCTACACATCCCCTTCCTTATCTAGGCAAACTAAAGCAAAGAGTAAAAGGGGCTGTGAGTCAGGGTTATTCGTATTCCAACATGGCTTGCTTCTATAAGATGGCTTCCCTTATGCTAACTTTTGACTGTGTCTGCGTCAGTTAACTCAGCAGCGCTAACAGTAGGAGGCGTCCTCTGCTCGCTCCTGGACTCAGAGCAAAAGCTTTCAACATTTCACAGCTAAGAATGGTGTTTGCTGTAGGTTTTTTGTAAGCAGACTTTCTCACATAAAGGAAGTTCTCTCCTTCTATTAGTCTACTGAGAGTTTTTATCATGAACGGGTGGCACATTGTTGTGAAAGTATTTAGAAGACACAGGGCTTGTACTAATAAATATCTACGTCCTGTGTAAGTACAAGAAAGAGGGTGCCTTTTGACCTGATCCTCAGTTAAAAATGCAATGGACTCTTGATCACAAACTGCCTATTCTAAGCTGGACAAGCTGTGCGAGCAGGCAGAGACTCTAGGCGGCCAGTTCTCTGTTTTCCTAGATATAAGAAAAAACAGTGATACTAAAAAGAACGTGGAATTTTTTAAGTCTTCAAGCTACACGATCTTGACACAGTAGGACTTTAGTTGTTTTTATCCCAGTGTCAGTAACGGGAGCGCTGGTAAGGAATTATAAAGCAGAGTACCTAACCAACAGCCCTGTTATGCCTCCAAGTCTCCAGAAGGTGGAGGCAGCGAGCCACTAAGAAGATTGCAGCCAAGAAGGTGCTCTGCCTTCACAGGCGGCAAACCTAGTCGAATTCTGCAGAGCAGCTGGCCTGTCTATTTCATCCTCATTCACTTGTTCAAACGGCAGCGTTCCCAGGCAGAAACAGCCATCACTAACGCCGCATCACGGAGGGGTGCTGCTTCCCCACTTTGATCTCACAGGCTGCAATACTCGGGGTGCCCTCCGTCCACATAAATGTAAAAACACCTGGAGGGGCTCTTTAGTTTGCACTGATGATGATGAGACTTGGTTGAAATGAATGAGCTCACACTCCAGGAGGAGTAAACAGATGTAGGGGTGTCTTCGTCAGCTCAGGCCGCCATAACAAAATATCATAGACTGGTGGCTTAAACAGCAGAGAATCTATTTTCTCACGGTTCTGGAGGCCGAGAAGTCCAAGATCAAGGCCATCGGTGATTTGGTTCCAGGCGAGAGCTCTCTTCCTGGCTTGCAGACGGCCACCTCCTCCCTGTGTCCTCACGCGGCAGAAAGCGAGAGGGAGCTCTGGGTTGCCTCTTCTCCTATCCTGGGCCTTGTTCTCGTGATGTCCTCTAACCCAGATACCTCCCAGAGGCCCCCTCTCCAGGTGCCATCAGATTAGGATATTCAACATAATGACAGCTAACAGCAAAGGCGGTATAGTGGGTCCCTCAGGAAGGAGCTGGTGAAAGCCCTCAGCCCTAATGAAGAGAATCGACCCATTTCTGGTCCAGCCTGGGTTCCTTTTTCCGCTGATCCTCTGCTGCGTGTCTGAGCCTATTTCTGTCCTGGGTCACCTGTCCTGAGCCTGGAGGATTCCTTTATCAGTGCCTTTATTACTCACAAGAAAGAGATTTTATCTTCCTTCTGCCTACTCTCAGACATCCCTTTAAAATAGAGTTTGAATCACCCTACGGCTAATGGATTTATTTAGCCCACTAAACTCAACAAAATCCAAGCCGCCCACTTTTCTTAGTCTTCCAGGACAATACACTTTTACAGCTTTTGTTATGGCTCATTTTTTCTTTAAGTTTCTCGTTGGACCTTGAAGTTCACACAATTATACTCATTGGTCATGACTCCCGCTCATCATTGGCCCATGAAAGGAGCTGTTCTCGTGGGTGTGCTCTCTCTTCTCTTTCCCTCCCCATTCTTTCTCCATGTCCTTCTCTCTCCTCTCCCCTCGTCCTCTCTCTCCCTGAAAAGTCAATGCTTTTAGGATGGTGACAGTCTTTTCCTGATCGTGTTCTGTCAGGAAACCCGCCACCCATTCCCATCCCTTCAGTCTCTGAAATAGCGGTCAGGGCAATCGCCCCCTGGGGAGACAGTGCCCCCCCCCCCCCACGGGATCTCTGTCAAATCACCAGCACCGCTTTCCTGTGTTCGCCCTGGAGAATGGCTCACCTCTGGACACCAGACCAGTCCTTTAAACCTCTACTGTTGTTGTTAATTATTTTGATTAATTCCTTTTAAGTTAAATGCTTAGTCACTTTTTCAGCCACTCCTTCAATTTGCAGTCAGAGTAATAATAACAATAATGGGGTGGGAGTAGTAGTGTTTTAACATAGATTGAGGAGTTACTCTGTGCCAGACAATATACCAAGTGCCTCGTACGGGTATCTCATTCGTATATATGGATGAATTTAGAACTTTTTGGATTTTAGTGTCTTGGACAAAATGTAATTTATTGAGTCTTACAAGTGAAAAGTCTGGGGGACACAGGAGAGCTGAATTTGAAATCTTAAATTGGAACCAGGGCCCACCCCGTGGCCAAGTGGCTAAGTTCACACTCCGCTTCAGCGGCCCAGGGTTTCACGGGTTCGGATCCCGGGTGCGGACCTAGCACTGCTCATCAGGCCACATTGAGGTGGTGTCCCACATGCCACAACTAGAAGGACTCACAACCAAAATATACAACTATGTACTGGGGGCTTTGGGGAGAAAAAGAAGAAGAAGAAGAAAAAAAGATTGGCAACAGTTGTTAGCTCGGGGCCAATCTTTAAAAAAAAAAAATTGGAACCATGCCTCACTTCCCTCCCAGCCTCAGTTTCAGTTTCTCTGGTGGCTCCATTCTAAGACTAGACGTGCCTTCAGAGTCAGCACGTGAACCAGCCGCTCTCGACACTGCTTCTCCTCACGCCTGGATCCGGAGGAGGAGAGCAAGGATTTCTTCCTCAGACTCCGGTCAGGAGTCTCTGTGCTCTGACAGGATCAGAGAGCGCGCAGGGTCCCCGAGCCGAGGCTGGAGCGGTCACCTGCCCTCAGACCCGCCGGGGTCGAGGGTCCATGCACCTGCTGCTCTATAGCACTGCCGCTAGAAGACATCACAGTTTGATTAGAAAAGAAAGTGTTCCTTCCCTGACGAGGAATTTGGGAAATAAAGAGATCCCCACACAAGCCGTTGCTCATGTTTGAAACCTCTCCCAGCTCGGGCGGCAGGCACGTCCCTCCCTCAGGCTTCACATCCACTTGCCTTTCCCTCTTTTTCTCCAGAAAAAGGCCCGGGCTGTGTCCCGGGCGGGGAACTTCAGTGACAAAAATAACAACCCGTGCGTTCACTGGTCCTGAAATAGTTGTTTTTCACATTTATGTTTTACGCCTCTATTCGTTTCCTGTGGCTGCTGTGAAAAATAACCACAAACAGCAGAACCGTCTTCCCTCGAGTTCTGGCGGTGGGAAGTCTGCAGTCGGGGTGTGGCCGGGCCCTGCTCGCGGGGCGCTGGGGCCGGCGCTCTGGCTCCCTCCTTTTCTGGCTCTACGAAGGACATTTCTCATGGATTTAGAGCGTACCTGATCCAGCGCACCTGATTAATCCAGGGTGATCTCATCTCCAGATCCTTAACTTAAGTAAAGTTAAAAACCAGTTGACCATACATGTGTGGGTCCATTTCCAGGCTATCTGTTCTGTTCCGTTGGTCTATTTGTCTGTCCTCACAGCAATGCCACACTATCATAAGCATGGTGGTTTGCAGTGAAACCTGAAATCAGGCAGGGTAAGTCCACCACAGTGGTTGTGCTCTTTGCTTTTGTCTTCTAGGTTCAGTGTTTTCATATGAATGTTATAATCAACTTGACAATTTCCACAAAAAAGTTTGTTAGCTATTTGCAGATGACATCATGGTGTACCTGAAAAACCTTAGAGAATCTATAATAAAATTAACTCAGACAATTAAATAGAGCAAAAGAATAGAAATTAGCATGTGGAAATCAATAGCCTTCATTTATACAAACAGTAGCCCACTAGAGATATAAGGACAAAGAAAATCCTAATTATAACAGCAACAAAGACAAAATATTAGGGGTACATTTAATCAGAAATGAACAAATCTGTAGGAGGAAAACTTTAAAACTGTCTTAAAAGCGACAAAATTAATTTTGATAAAAGAAAGGACGTCTCTTATATTTGGAGAATTCCAGCATCAGGAAGATGCCAGTTTTCCCTAAATTTATTTATAAATTTAACTTAATCTTCCTACCCTCAAATTCAACTTTTTCATGAAGCTAGACAAACTGAGACTTAACTTCTTATGTTGAGGGCCGGCCCCAGAGCCAAGCGCTTAATTCATGCACTCTGCTCAGTGGCCCAGTTTGCCAGTTCGGATCCTGGGTGAGGAACTACACACCGCTCATCAAGCCATACTGTGGCAGCGTCCCACATAGAAGAACTAGAATGACCTACAATGAGGATATACAACTACAGAGTAGGGTTTGGGGAGGAAAAAAAAAAAGAGGAAGATTGGCAACAGATGTTAGCTCAGGGCCAATCTTCCTCACCAAAAAAAAAAAAAAAAAATTGGGAAAAAAAAAGCTGCATATGTAAGAAGAGTTAGAGAAACCTAAAAAAGAACAATTACGAGAGGGGACTAGCCCACTAGCCCTCCCGCAGTGAAAACATATTATAAAGACTATAAATTAGCCCATGAATATACAGGCACACCAGTGAAATAGAATAGAAAGTGTAGAAATAAACTTAAGCTCATGTGAAACCTTAATATGTAGTAAAGGTGTCATTTCAAATCACTGCGACCAAGATGGAATTCTAACTAATGGCGCTAGGACAACAGGTTGGCCGTTTGGGAAAAGATTAAGTTAGATCTATACTTCACATCACATACGAGAATAAACTCCAAATGGATCAGTGATCTAATGTATAAAATGAAACCATACAAATACCGGCAGAAAATGTGAATTCATCTTTATCTTGAGTGAGAAGAAGAGCTTTCTAACTATGACTGAAAGTCCAGATGCAGTGAAGAAAAACTGACATGTTTGAGTACATAAAGATAAAAACCAGGGGCTGGCCTGGTGGTGCAGCGGTTAAGTTCTCACGTTCTGCTTTGGTGGCCCAGGGTTCACCGGTTCGGATCCCGGGTGTGGACATGGCACCACTCATCAAGCCATGCTGTGGTAGGTGTCCCACATATAAAGTAGAGGAAGATGGGCATGGATGTTAGCTCAGGGCCAGTCTTCCTCAGCAAAAAGAGGAGGATTGGCAGCAGATATTAGCTCAGGGCTAATCTTCCTCAAAAAAATAAAAAAATAAAAACCATATTCAGGACAAAAATACCATAAACAAAGTCACAGTCAGGATGACAAGCTGGGATATGTATGTTATAGTTAAAAGTCCAGGGGCTGACCCCATGGCCAAGTGGTTAACCTGGCACACTCTGCTTCAGCAGCCCAGGGTTTCGCCAGTTGGGATCCTGGGCACGGACATGGTGCCACTCATCAGGCCATGTTGAGGTGGCGTCCCACACGCCAGCCACAACCAGAAGGATCCACAACTAAAAAATATATACAACTATGTACTGGGCGGATTTGGGAAGAAAAAGCAGAAAAAAAAATGTCCAATATGCTTAAGATATTAAAAACTCTTTTTAAAGTGATGGGCAAAAGATGTGAACAAAAGCTATGAAAAGACAATTCATCAAAAAAAAAATAATGACCTTTCCATATGTAAAAAGATGTTTGACCTTGCTTATAATAAAAGAAATCAAATTAAAACTACATTGAGATCCTATTTCTCACTTATCAGTGTGGAAAAAGTATAACAACGCACTCTTTTGGCAAAGCTGTGAAGAAATAGGCGGTCCCTTACATTGCTGGTAGGATTTCAAGTTTGCACAGTCATCTTAGAGGGGATTTTGGCAATATTCAATAAAACTACAGTTACTGTTACCTTTTGACCCAGCTTTTACCTTTTTGTCTTCTGGTTTCTGGGGTTTTTGATGAGAAATTAGCTGTCATTTGTATAATTTTAGGTAACGTATCTTGTCCTCTGGTTGCTTTCAAGAGTTCCCTTTGTGTTTGATTTTTAGCAGTTTGATTTTGAAGTGTCTCAGTGTGGTTTTCCTTGTGTTTGTCGTTCTGGAATCTTTATCTTTCTTTGTGTGTATCTGAGCTCCTTGGATCTGTGGATTGATGTCTTTTATCAATTTTGAAAACTTCAAGTAGATATTTTGCCCCATTCTCTCTCTTCTTTTTCCGGGACCACAATTATCTGTAAGTTAGGCCCTTGGACATTGACTCACAGATCTCAGTGCTCTGTTCCTTTTTTTTTTTCTCTCTCTCTCTCATATTTTCTTTGTGTTTCACTGTAATTTCTGTTGATTTGTATTCAAGTTTACTGATTCCTTCCTTAGCTGTGTTCAGTCTGCTGGTAAACCCACTGAAGTATTCTTCATCTCTGATCATACGGTGTTTTTAGAAAAGTCTAGTGTTTTCCTTTGGCTCTTTGTTATAGTTTCCATGTCTCTGCTAAAACACTCCATCTGTTTATTTATGTTGTCCACCTGTTCAACTGGGTTCATTAACACATTTGTTGTGGTTTTCTGAAAGTCCGGATCTGATAGCTCTAACATCTTGGCCATACCTGGGTTTGGTTTTATCGACTATTTCCCCTCTTGACAAGGTCATGTTTTCTTGCTTTCTTACATGCCTCATAATTTTGGGTTGAAGGCAGGACAAAGCACGTGTAAAAACTGAGAGACTGAAATGAATAAGCTTTATATCCAGAAAGGGGCATTTCTCTTTTTCTATCAGGATGTTACAGTTGGAGGTTGAGTCAATCTAGTCTGTAGCTGAGCTGGGCCTGGGTTTTGTTGTTATTTTAGTTAGATTCAGTCCACCACAGGCTTGAAATTATCCAAGGGTTGAATCCAAGCCTCTTCTTTGGTACACTTGGGAGCTGCATGCCTGAAGAGTTTATCTCAGCTCTTCTGCCCGGCTCCCACCCTCCAGCAGGCCCCACACTAGGACCCCAGTGGGTGGCGTCTCTCACAGGCCCTGCTCTAAACCACATCTGATGCTCAGGGCCACAGGGCCTGGGGTTTACACTATTCTCTGGTCTTGTCCTCAGCTTTCAGCCATCCTGGGGGCCTGTGCCTGAGCCAGGCTCTCTCTTGGCTCTCCTGCTTTGCCCTGAGTCTTTTCTCATGCACACTGCGTGAAAGCCCGTGGTCTCCCAGGGGGTTTAAATGGCCATGCCAGCCCACAGGCGGTCTGTAAACTTTCATGAGTTCAGTGTTTTCTCCTTACCTGCCTCTGCAGAAGCTCCCCCTTCCCCCGCCTCTCTGGAAGGAGGAAGCAGTGGGCCCTTTCTCTTCCAGGAAGGGCTTTCGTGTCTTGGATTTGAATTCGTTAGGTTTTCTCATGACCTGAGCTCCCTCATGGTGGGTTTTAAGAGCTATCACTTTGTAGTTTATCCAGCCATTTCTCATCGGTAGGATGGAATCAGTGTATTGTATTTCCAGTTCTTAAATTCCCTTTTTAAAAAAATTGTTTCCAATTCTCTGCCAAAACTTTCAAGTTTGCCTTTTATCACCTTGAATGGGATAAGTATAAAATCTCTGTCTGATAACTTCACTATCTGGAACACTTGGAGATCTTTCTCTCTCTCTCTCTATATATATTTTGTGTGTGTGTGTGTGTGTGCTGACTTTTTCATGTTGTCTTGTTTCCCACGTGCCTAGATATTTTTGATTGAATTTCAGACCCAATATTTGTTAAATTGTTGGCAAAAACGATCTGAGACTTAAGACCATATTATCTTCCTCCCCAGAAGATTTAGGTTTGCGTCTTTCAGAAGTTTTGGGTGACTAACCCTGGACTACTCGGGGAGCTAGCACCCTAGCTAGTTCCTTCATCCAGAAGAGAATGAGATGATTCAAAGCTGGGTTGCAGGCCCAGGGAGGGTCTAGATGCTTCTGATACATGCTCAGTCTTTGGAGAAGCCCTTTGGGTTTCCAGCCCAAAGGAAGGAGTATGTGTCAGGTCCATCCCTCTTGTAGAACCCTTGACTCTAGTCATTTCCCTGAGAGGCTGTCAAAAGCAGCTGTCAGCATCTTAGTCACCTCCTTCAGAATCCTTGAATGCCGACTGGTGAAACTGTTGAGGGTGAAAATGCCTGGCTTGTTTCCTTGCCCATCGTCTTCTTCAGATCTTGGCCCAGTAGTTCCTCTCTATCTTATGACCTCTTCAGTGCCTTCAAGCAAAGAAAAAAAAATTTGTCCAGCTTTTATTGTTGTCTTTAGTGGGGGGGTTAATCCAAAGTGCTTGGTCCACAGTTGATTGATGGGAGCAACCCCATTCCTGTTATTTTCCCATCAATTGTTGGCACTGTTATAGACCACAGAAGTCTGCTTTTTGTCTTCCCAGCATGCTTTCTCATCTCCATTCTTCATTCAGTGAAGTTTCATTTGGTGGACTGCCTCTCTCACTCCATGTGGACCTGGCAGAGCTGTCACTCAAGATGCCCCACAGTCCCCTTCCCAGGGGTGGGCGTGTCACAAAGTCTAGACAATCAGAATGTTCCTAGGAGTGATATTCGTCTGGATTGGCTGCTTAAACTCTCTGTCTTCTCTTTCTTCGCTGTGCTAATTGTGAGAACTGAATGAGTTAATATACATGTTGCTTTTTGGAGTAATGTTCCCCATTTTATAAATGAGGAAGCTGAGGCACAGAAAGTTTCAGTAGCTTGTTCAAGATCACACTGTGATGAAGTGATGGACTGTGAATTTAAACCTTAGTATCCTGGCTGTAGAAATAACACTGTAAACTATAACGCTATATTTTCCTTCTCTACTAAGACAAACACTATTAAACTGAGGATACAGAAATGGGCAGACTATGCAGGCAGGTTCCTAAAAGAGATCACAAGATGTGCTGAAGATTTTGAAACAAGAGAGCAAGACAACTCTGTGAGCTACCCCAATTCCAATTAGGCCAAATATGCTATCCCCCTTATCTAGAAACCGTGACTGCAGAGGTGGGCGTGGGACTTCAGTCAGGTCAATCATAGACGCCACATTAATTTGTCCAAGACTAGGCCCGAGACCCAATTTGGGCCCATCAGAATCTTTCCCTAGTATTTACATATGGACTTAGGAGAAAGAAGAAGCTAGTTTGCTAAGCTGAGAAGTCATGAATCTGGGGTGGTTAATAGCCATCTTCCCCGGATTTTACAGGCAGCGTGTCTGTTTGCAGAATGACAATGCACAGAAGTGGGAAATACACAGGCAGAAAAAAATCAAGTCCTGTGGTACTGAATGTGCGGTCTTGGAAATCCCCTTCTGTCCTGTGAAATAACCAAGTATTCTTCTCAGATACGTGAGCCAACAAATTAGTTTGTATTAGGTTTTTTCCTTTTTTTTTTTTTTGAGGATTAGCCCTGAGCTAACATCTACTGCGAATCCTCCTCTTTTTGCTGAGGAAGACTGGCCCTGAGCTGACATCTGTGCCCACCTTCCTTTACTTTATGTGTGGGATGCCTACCACAGCATGGCTTTTGCCAAGTGGTGCCATGTCTGCACCTGGGATCCGAACTGGCAAACCCCGGGGCTGCTGAAGCTGAACATGTGCACTTACCCTCAGCGCCACTGGGCCAGCCCTTAGCCTAGCTTTAAATGTTTCTCTTTTACCTGCCATAAAAGACATCCTGATAAATAAATGGAGTCTGCATAAAACCTTTTGCATGGTTCCTAGGACTTCAGGTGCTTAAGAATTACTTTATAATTTGGACCAGAATGAAAAGACCTGCTTATAAAATTTTACTTGTAAAATAGCCCATACAATTTAGTTTGAAAAATCTTAATAGAAAGTATTTGTTTTGTTTTTTGGGGGGAATCAATTATCTATATAGTGGATATAGTTTTGTATTTTTTCGACTTTTGAAATAAGTCTTAAGCTACAGCGAAGTTGAAAGGATGGTACAAAGACTTTGGTATGCCCGTCTCCCAGATTCAACAACTCTTAATATTTTATGATTGTTACACTTAGTTTATCATTTCTTTTTCTCTAACCTTGTGCTAGCCGCTTAAGGCTACTGAGCACTTTAAATACGGCTAGGGTGACTGAGGAACTGAATTTTTAATTTAGTTTAATTTAAATATAAAATTTAAAAGCGATGATCGATTCAGTTATTGGAAAAAATTTTAAGTATGTTTGCAACAACTTGGTTATGTGAATCTACTTTTTCAAGATGTTGGTTTTATGACAGCTAAATACAAACTGCGTATGTCTGGGAAAAGCTTAGCTTCCAAACCGAGACGTGCTGTAAGTGTAAAACATCCACTGGGTTTCAAAGACTTAGGATGAAAAACAGAAGGTAAAATGTTTTCTTGCCAATTTTTAAATATTGATTACATGTTGAAATGAAAATATTTTGAATATATTGGGTCAAATAAAATATATTATTAAAATTAAATTCTCACCTGTTTGTGTTTCCTTTTTTTAACGTGGCTACTGGTGTATTGAAAATGACGTGACGCTGCCCTTTGGGTCTCTATTGCACAGCTGTCCATCCACCGGGGAAGGAGCTGCAGGTCGCCCACTCCTCTTGCCCTAAATCTTTTTAGTGTCCATTTCCTAAGCAAAAGGACGTTTTCTTACATAACCAATATGATGTAGGTTTTCTTTCTGTACTATGGATCTTGATGTAGAAAAGATGAATGAATCCGCCATTTCATAATGACTTTCTTTTAGCAAGAATTTGACTAGAGGCAAAAATGCCCTCTGCGGAATCTCTGTTACACTAAACTTTAGCAAAGTGTAAAGTATTTTCACATTTTCAGTAGAGAGCTGTAGGCTTATTGCAAAAACAAAAGAAAGTAGAGAAATAGTTCTGCTGGATCTGAAATCCTCTAGGAAAGCAATGATCTGGAATTTTCTACATCAACATCTTTCCATGTTGCCTATAAAAATGGTTGTTCTAAAAAGGCATGCACTCAAAAATTATTTATCAAACATTTTTAATGTATAATACATAGTTTGAACATCAAAAAGGTATGTGTGTAGGTATGATGCTTACTTACCTGCTGGCTCACATGTTCCTAACAGAGGAAACAAATGGCTGTAATACAGTATTTTCAGAATATATCAAATTTTCAGAGCTTCCAGCATTTTCCAGCTAGGAAGAATTCAAGCCCTGAAAAATGTGGAGTAATAAAACAAACTTCATACTGACTGAAAAATTTTGGTCTTGAAGAAAAAGAAAGCAGGATTTGTGTAAACGTGTGTTTGTAGGGCACGCGTGTGAAGTAGGCTGACCCGTGAGACTTGATTTCAAAGGCGGGGATGGAGGGCACTTACAGATCCGGACTGTGGTTAGTTGGTGCCACAAGCCACTGCTTTTTAAAATATTTTGATTGCTAGTGACTGGGGATGAGGAAAATGGTGAGCCACCCAGAGATGGACACGGAGATGAGCTCCTAGTATGAGTAGTAAGAAACCGTCAGTTGGAGGGAAAAGAGGTGTCAAGCAGAAGGCAGAGCCATCGGTGGAAGGAGACAAACGAGCAGACGAAAGCCTTCTTTTGGAAAGTGACCATCAAAAGCTTTGAAGAGAAGCAAAGAAAGCACAACAGGCAAGGAGAGGTAGACACTCTAGTTTGGTAAAAGTGTGGGATCTACTGGTGTCCGCAACTGAGGCCCTTGCACTGACAACGGCCCTGAGAGTGGAGGGCTTTGCTGACTTCCAAGACGCAAGAGTCAGAGCTGAGTCTAAGGCAGGGTCGGCACGTTCTTTCTGTAAAGGGCCAGACAGTGCACATTTTAGGCTTCTGTGGGCCATGCATTCCTTTTTGCAACGATTTGACTCTGCTGTTGTAGGGTGAAAGTGGACATGGATAATACACAAATGAATGAGCCTGGCTATGTGGCAATAAAACGAAAACAGGCTGAGGGCTCGATTTGGCCTATGGGCTACGGTGTGCCCACCCCTGGTTTAAAGCAACGTCTAGCCTAGAATTAGCCTGACATGTGAATATTATGTTTTTTGGAATTTCCAATATCCTTCACTTCATTCTAGTCCTAAGAATAACAAAGACCAGGAATACCCCCTTTCCAGGGTGTCCAGACCCACGTTGGGCTGTCACTGGATTCTAGAGCACATTGCTCTCTGGAGAGTGGGAGGGGCTGAGCCCCCAGACAGCGGACTATTGAGGAGTCAGCTGGGCAAGGGCACTGGGGCAGGGCTCCATTTATCCCATTTCTTCACAGAGAACAAAGCGACATCGCCAATGACAACAGGCATTCAAGGGCAACAGTCCGCTGGCCCTTTGGGTTAGTTAGCTGATGGATTTTCAGCCTGAAGTGTGAAAGTGAGTGAGAAAGCCCTGTCTGTGATCAGAAAGTGGAGCTGTCCTCCCAGGTGGAGTACCAGCCTACCTGTCACCCCAGAATGAACTACGATGGCATTCCAAGCTGTCTGTTTTTACTGTAAAATCATTCCTACAGTGGTGTAATTAGAATGACCTGGGATTTGTGACTTTAGCTACGTGGGTAGGCAAAGTTTCTCAGCTCTTTGAGGGTTTCCCACTTTGCTTCAGAAGTCTCATCCTCAGCACCCCTTCTCAAGCGCTGCTATCTGGTGTCCTCACACCCTCCCTCTGCCTATCCTTACAGGAGAACTTTCTAGAACAGATTTCCTCTCGTGCCATTAACTCTTAACCTCGATGGATGCTGAGAGTGGCTTCCTTCTTTCTACGTTTCACTGGCTTTAAAGGGAAGAGGGCAGAGCTGGGGTCCATTGAGGGGGGCCGTGGGGATGGCAGGTGCTCAGATTTCAGTTCAATCTTTCCATCAGTGAGGGCTGCAGCCAACCCTCCCTCCCTGCCTCATACAACTGCCTCTGCGAGTACTAACTTTCCCCATTGTCCAGATTCATCATATTCCTATTAACATGACTCATCCTATCTGCGAAATAATAGCCCCAGCCTATTGTGTTAAGGAGCATTTGATTCTTTCCTGAGTTCATTTACAATATAAGGACCATCCAATCAACTGGGAATGGATCTATTACAGTGGTTCTCAAACTTGAGTGTACATTACAGTCACCTGGGGGGTTTGTCAAACCAGGCTTCCTGAGTCTCACCCCAGAGTTTCCGATTCAGCAGTGCTGTGGTGCAGCCTGAGAATTTTGAGTTCTGATAAGGCCCCAGGTGAGGCTGCTGCTGCCGGTCTCAGGACTGTTTGCTCTGTTAGAATCACCTGGGATGAACAATGGCACCCTTCTCTCCTCTGATAGGAGGAGCAGGAAGGAGTACTCAGTTCCTGTCAATACGCTGTTAGTAAAAGAGTTGCATTGAAAATGTCACACAGCTGAATGCAGCTCCCCAGTGTGTTGACACCTGGCTTGAGAAGCACAGATTTAAACTGCTGACTGAAGGGAGGGTATGGATTATTATTCACAGGGGCAAAATATTGTCAACTGGGCAGAATGCACGAATATTATCTTTCTAAGAATCAGTCGGATCCTTTGAAGAAGATCTCTTTTTTCAAAATTTTTTTTTAAGATTGGCCCTGAGCTAACACCTGTTGCCAACCTTCCTTTTCTTTCCTTTTTTTCCTTCTTCTTCTCCCCAAAGCCCTCCAGTACATAGTTGTATATTCTAGTTGTAGGTCCCTCTGGCTGTGCTGTGTGGGACACCGCCTCAGCATGGCTTGATGAGCGGTGCCATGTCCATGCCCAGGATCTGAATCGGTGAAACCCTGGGCCACCAAAGTGGAGTGCACAAACTTGACCACTCAGCCACGGGGCCAACCCCAAGAAGAGCTCTTGAAAATTAAACGTTTTTTTAAATTGACCTGGGAGAATCATTTATTCATTTTCTTATTTTTTTCTGATAGATGCAATTACAAAGAGTGATGTTTCAATGAAATATAGATTTTAGAAGTTACTTGAAATTTACTTGTGTTCACAGACAATTTATTTCCTATCATTTATTTGTCATAAATGTATAACATCTCATTTTTTCACCCAATTTATCAATAAATACTTGTTGAATGGAGAATGAATACTCAGCCTTATAACAATGAATATAATTCTTGCATAATCCTGTCAGCTAAGCAGGGAGAATAGACGCGGAGCTGGAAACTGCAGGATGCTGAGGGAGGGCGACAGTGGCGGGCGTTTAGAAGGAAGAGAGCAGTGGGGAGAGGTGCGGTTTTGCTGAGGAACTTCCAGCAGGGTCTCTGCTTATGGCTGATGGTTGTACAGGTCATTGTCTGCACCAGTTGCAGCCTAGGGGTCAAACGGGACTGAGATCCAGCCTGCACTCTGTCCACCTGCTCATCAAGCCATGTACCTGAGCATCGGGCTGCCACAGTCCAAGGAAAGAGGAGGTTTGCCAAATCTTCTCAAAGACATCTGATGAGCATCGGCAGCCCAGCTTCCCAGTCTCCTGACTTTTCTCCAGGAGTCACTAGTCATTGGTCAGCTTGTAAACGTTGGAGGGAACGTAGGATAACTGATCTTTTCACAGGACACTACATGTATGAGACCACACGGTGGACTTCCAAGAATTTATTCTTGCCATTTCCCCATCAGCAGAGGACTGGAATCTTTTCTGAAAGCTTTCTGTGAACACTGAGGGGCAGCTCTACTTTGTGGATTCAGGGACCCTGGGAACCCCTGAAGGAATGATAACGATCACTTGGTAAATGATCCCTGGAGGAATCTTACTCTATTTAACAACTGGCGCCTGACGTTCCAATTTAATTTCATCTTTTTAGCCCAAGGCACGTTGAAATAAAAAAAGGAACTGTAATTATTTTGCTGTTAGCATGTTGCTTTCAGCACCCTGTGGTAACGTGTGTCACAGTCCTCAGCAGAGAAGGCTGTGTAGTGTCCTTGGCTGAGCTGTCTCTCGTCACAGGCTCTCTGGGAGCAGGGGTCCTGTCTTATTTTTGGCAATCTCATTTTCCCCAGTACTTAGAGTAGTCTCTGTTACACAGTAGGCCCTTAGCAAATGTTTATTGAGTGAATGAATAAATAAGCAGCAATGATCCTATTCCATCCTTTGTTCAGTTACTTCAGAAAAATTAAGATTCTGTATTCCCAACCTCACAAAATCTACTCTTGAGGAAAACTGAAGACTTTTATTCTGACTTTCTGATCTAGATGCTGGACCCAAAGTGGTTCCCCACATCTTCAGATCTACGGGTGTCTTATCACTTCACGGACAATGGTTATGTCATCACCATCTGCTTCTTTCATTTGACTCTTTCTGTTTATTTTTCAAATGAACTTTAAGATTCTATTCTATTAGATGTTATTTTCATTGCTTTTCTTAATGTTTTGGGCATTTGCTCTGGTACTATCCATTAAAATATATCCTCCCCTTATATGGAGCAATGGCCAGCAAATGGTTGTTCACTCAGGATGCTTCCAGCCCCCATTGCATCAAGCTGTGCAGTGACCAGCTCACACCAGGAAAATGTGACCAGAAATGATGTCTGCTTCCTCCAGGCCAAGGATGGAATGGTATGCCTCCTGCATGTTCTTTCCTCTTTTTGCCAGCTAGCACAAGGCAACAGTGAGGCCACAGGTAGGGTTAATCTTTTTCGTACCATGGATTCTTTTGGCACACTGAAGAAACCTTTGGACCCCTTCTCAGAATGTTTTAAAATGTATACAATAAAACAGTAGAATTATAGAGGAAACCAATTATACTGAATATAATTATCCAAGTATTTAGAAAATTAGTGATATGATTATATGTGTATATTAGTTACCTATTGCTATATACCAAATTACCCCAAAACTTAGCAGCTTAAAACGTTTATTACCTCGTAGTTTCTGTGAGTCAGGAGCAGCTTAGCTGGGTGGTTCTGGCTCGGAGTCGTTCGCAAGGCTAAAATGAGGAGACATCAAGGGATGCAGTCCTCTAGAAGCTTGACCGTGGAAAGATCCACTCCATGCTCAAATGGCTGTTGGCAGGCTTCAGTTGGTTGTCACATTGACCTTTCCATAGAGTTGTCTCATGTCATGGCAGCATGACTTCCCCCAGAGCAAGTGCTCCAAGAAAGGGGAGAGAATCCACCAGATTTTTTTGGTGAGGAAGATTTGCCCTGAGCTAACATCCATTGCCAATCCTCCTCTTTTTTTTTTTTTTTTCTTTTGCTCAAGGAAGACTAGCCCTGAGCTAACTGCACCAATCCTCCTCCACTTTGTATGTGGGATGCCTCCACAGCATGGCTGGTGAGTGGAGCAGGTCTGCACCTGGGATCCAAACCCACAAACCCGGGCCTCCAAAGTGGAGTGCGTGGAACTTTAATCACTTGGTCATGGGGCCGGCCCCAGATTTTTATAACCTTATCTCAGAAATGACGTCGAATCACTTTTGCCATATTCTAGTCATCAGAAGAGGATTACACAAAGGCATGAATGCCAGGAAGCTGGGCTCCCTGGGGGCCATCCTAAAGGATGCCTACCCCAGTATGCTTTCTCTGCTTTGCTTTAATTTTTAGTATTAAAATATAAGATCTAGAGGCAGGTTTAATAACTACTGTAATCTTGGAAAATGTGTTGAGTATAAATAATTCTTGAAAGATCTGCAACAACAGTGATGATAAAAGTGTCTGTGACTTCTATTTGCCACAAAGTCACAAGTACTAGGCTACTACTTCTGTGGTTTTTGTCTACATTCATAACTAAAGGAGAAGACAAATTTTGGTTCAAAGTTAGTAGCAATGTAATTTTTCCCATGCAAGTACGTATACTGACAGCCCTGAATTCTATCCGAGGATACTTTGTGGGTTAGTGGACCATTGAATTCTACCTCTGGCCCTATGAGATGGGGGATCCACAAGATAGCTTAGGGCCCTGAATCACTGCTTGAAGAAATTTCTACCAACCTAATACAATTGCCTTGAGCTGTTGAGAGAGAAAAAGCTTCTGTTGCATGTCGGCCGTCATATAGTTTAGAGTCTATTTGTTACTACAGCCTAGCCTACACTACCCAGTACATTTGCCAATTAATTACTATATTGTTACTACTTTCTTCATTTGGTCCTTCAATACACACTTCAGTAAAATTTCACCTCACCCTTGTGTTAAATTCCACACGTACCTGTTATTCTAGAGCACCACTCATTCCACTAACAGCTAAGTAACTGAATTTAATATGTATCAAAGACATCTGGAGACTATACTTTTCTAGTGACTTTTACTCTAATTTTTCCTCCACTTTTCAGTTTTATACACCAGATGGTTGCCAGCTGGATCTCTATGAATAATTGTAAATGACCAATAATGATAAATATTTATATGGCTCCTGCTCCTGAACGATTTTTAAGCATGTTAATGAACTTGTTTCAAACAGTGAGCATCTCATCGTGGGCGCAACAGATCATCTCATGTGCTGTTGCCAGAAATATCTCTCTGGAATATGATGGACACTGAACGTGTCCAGGCAAACCTACTGGATGGGTTTGTGTACTAGTTACACAACACTGTTAAGCTTTCTTTTTTGTCATTGACATAAAAAAAACCCCAAAACAATGGCACAAACACTAGAAAAAAAAAGACAGGTCCATGATTTTACAATCCTTCCAAAAACTGAATCAAAAAATGAGCCAGTGGTGTTAACTTTTAACTAACTAGCCAGAGCCCAATATGACAAAATGAATTTTGAAAATAATAGTCTCGCAAAGGATCAAGCCATTTTTAGGCATGTCTATCATAGCTGGTTGGAATTCAGGGTATAGGTTTCTTTTAAATGGAAGCAAACAGGGGCTGGCCCCGTCGTCGAGTGGTTAAGTTCATGCTCTCTGCTTCGGGGGCCCAGGGTTTCGCTGGTTCAGATCCTGGGCGCAGACATGGCACTGCTCATCAGGCCATGCTGAGGCAGCATCCCACATAGCACAACCAGAAGGACCCACAACTAGAAATACAACTATGTACTGGGGGCTTTGGGGAGAAGAAGAGAAAAAAAAATAAATGGGAGCAAACAGTTTAACATATACAGTGTCCTCACTGAACTACGGTATTCCCCTTCATTGTTCAAGAGAAGATTCATGAAGCAGAAAGAGGACTGCAGGATACACTAGGAAAAAAAGAAGAAAAAGACAAACTCAAAGATTCTCTCTGGAGGCAAATATCCCCCAGCAGTAATTCAGAATTAGGCTCATCAAGAACATGATTTAGTAACAGATATTTTATTCTTCTTTGTTAGAGTTTTGACACCTGATTTCTAAGACCCACATACAAAGAACACCTTTCCTTAGTTCTTAGCTCCCTATTATTTTACACAATTGAAATAAAATTAAGTGGTCTACATTTTTTAAAGTTTTTTTCGTATTATAAAAGTAATGCTTGTCGTAGAAATTTTAGAAAATGTGGAAAAGCAAAGGAAGAAAATAGTTCAAAATCACCTGTAATGTGGCCATCCAAATAGAAATACAGTATCGTTTTGAGGTTTGTTCTTGTCTATTTTTATTCAAATGTACATATAATTTTTCAATGAAATTTTTTTAGGATTTTTTTTAGCAATCTTTACTTGAATTAAGCAAGAGACAAAATAAAAGAGACAACCTTGTCTTCATAGAGTTTTTCAAAGGAGTTTTATTATTGTATTTTGTGTCTTTGTAATTTGCGCTGGGACCAAACCTACATTATTTTTGTTCTGAAGTTTAATGATTGTTTTCCTGAAATGCTTGCAGCTGAGAAGCCATAAAACCTTCTCCTTTTTAGAGTCAAGCTCATACCACTGCTCCAGTTCATGATGTCAGGTCGTGGATGTTGAAGACGACAGAGGGGAAAGCAAATGTGATGCAAGCCCTGTCTGACGACACACAACGCTGACCTCACCTTCGGAGACGGGCCATTTTCAAACAAAAGAATAAGCCAGCAGATGATCTTCAGGTGCAAGGGAACAATCCAGGCCTTTTGGGCTCAAGACATTTTTCTCCTCAACTACTCAAATATAGGTACAATTGATACTGTAGTTTTCCAAAAGGTTAGAGTTGCCTAGTAATTGGAAAGACCTCTATTTGGATGGCTTCCAAGCATCATTGCTCACAAAATACTTTGCAAAAGTGTTTGCTGACCTAATCTCAAATATATCTGGAAGGATGGAGTTTACAATCTCCCACTCCAGTGTGGCAAAATTCTCAACCAAAAAGTAGTAAAAAGAACTTAGGCTTTTATTTAAACTTTGAGTTAAATTTAATTTTGAGTTAAAACCTTGGCTCTTCAACTTATTGGCTGTTGGGTGAATTTTTCAATCCTGAAAAATATGTTTCCTCATCAATAAAATGGATTTAATACATATCACCCTCCATTTCTATCAACCTATCCCCAATCTTTAATGCCAAGAATAATTCTATTTGCTATTCAAACTGACCCCTTTTCACTTTTCTAGAGAAGCAAAGGAAAGCTAACCACTTAGCTATATTTCTTCAAATATACATATATATATTTTTTTTTTGCTGAGGAAGATTCACTCTGAGCTAGCATCTATTGTCAATCTCCCTCTTTTCTTTGCTTGAGAAAGACTAGCCCTGAGCTAACAGCTGTGCCAGTCTTCCTCTAGTTTGTATGTGGGTCACTGCCACAGCATGGCTGATGAATGGTGTAGTTCCACGCCCGGGATCCAAACCCGTGAACCCAGGCTGCTGAAGCAGAGCATGCCAAACTTAACCACTACTCCATGGGGCCAGCCCCTCTTCAAATATTTTAAAGTAACTTCCTCAATTGTTTCCTTGGCTTAAGAGTCTCTCTCTCTCTCTCTCTCTCTTTTTAAGTCAATTTAATAAGATCAGTTCTCTTCAGTTTGTAGCTTTTTAATTTGTTGTTTACTTCTTAACCATTTGAAAGATGTAGAATGAGTTGACAATTTTCTGGTTACTCTGTATTAAGAGGGACTTACTCACTTGTGCATTAGTTTCCATGGTTCATGCAGTTTCTTCTTGACTCACTTCTTTCACTCATTTTCCTCTTTAAATAGCATTTATTAAAGAATTATGAAGTAATTGGAAGATTCTTTATATTTTACCTTCATGGAAAATATTCTAAATCAAAGAAATATATAAATTGAAGTAAACTCATGATAAATTCGTTATGAGACTGCTCTATCTGTGATTGCTATTGTTATTATATGGACAAAAATTAAACTAAATTTATGACATAATCAAATACCATATTTCATCATTTTTAAGATGTACATTATAACAATTCTGAAACTGAGATGTATACAATATTGATGAACATTATTAATATGCAAGATTTTTTTCTTTCTTACTGGTACTAAAATAATGCTGCATCTTACACCTGGCTTTTAGACTTGGTGAAGTATGCTGTAAATGATTCTTTTATAGAACAAAGTCTAACGTTTCGTTTCTGTGGTAAATAAATACATGCTGATACATGAGACCTATAGTATTAGAAATAAGATAAGATGGTTAAGGGAAGCCTTTGTACTTTCCATTAAAAAAAGAAAAAGAGAAAATTTTGTGCTGCACTGAAATCAGTTATGGAATGATTATTATATAGGTATATTATCATTATGTAATTTTTCACTAGTTGATTATAAAAGAAAATCCTAACACAGTTTTCTTTATGAATGTCTATAGGATGGAGAGTCAGACTGTTGGGTATGAGCTTGACTCTAAAAAGGCACAGGTTTTATGGCTGTTGAGCTACAAGCATTTCAGGAAAACAATCACTCAACCTCAGAACAAAAACAATATAGGCTTGGTCCCAGTGAAAATATCTGAGAGGAAGATGTTCCTGAACAGCGACTGGCAAGCTGAGTTCACCGAGGGCCTTCTTATTTACATGCGAGTGGGAGGCTGTCACGTGGTGTGAACTGCGTCAGTTGCATACAGGAGGCCAGAGTCAGGCATTTTCGTAAACAGAGCATGACGGAATGTTCGGAGGGGGACTGAGGGTTCAGGCCCGGCACTGGTAATTTATTTTCTATCTTGATGAGAAATGTGCTGAATAACAGATTGAAATAGGCATCACGACTCATCTGGCTGATTTCACCTACTTTTCAAAATTCCATCATCTTTTTGACGTTAACACAATCGCTTACCTCTGGAAAGTTGGAGGCCATTTGCCTTCCACGTAGGTAATTCACGTGTTTATAACCGAGCCAGCCTCTCAGAGATTATTTAATTCTGCTCTCTCTCCCACACCTCTCATTCTGTTGTGTACACCCGTAGTGCCCCATTTTTCTAACCCTTTAAACACTTTCCAGGTAATGTGCACCCCAAGTTCACCCTCGAGCTGTCTAGGCTTGAATGAGGATATCATCCTATATGGTCCCCTTGGACCAGTGAGTTGACACTTCTGCCCATGTTGCTACCCACCCCTCACGTCTTGCCTTTTCTTACAGCATTAATAAATACAGTGGCCTGAAACTCTCCCATGGATTTTCATTTCACATATATTCTTTTGTATACTCTTGTGCAGTGCACCATGGTGGCCCAGATGTGGGAAATGTTAGCCTTCCTAAGTAAGCAGTTTTGTGGGCTACGCAATGAGTGGTTCAGGTGAAATCTGGAGCTGGATAATCCCCAACCCTGCCAGTGCTGAGCGAGCCTGGTGGGGCAAGGAGAGTGGTAATATTATTACATATTTTGTGCCTTAATCACATAAAGGAAAAAGGAAATTTGAAATGAAAGGAAACAATGCTTAAAATATGCCAAGTAGAATTATATCATGCATCATTTATCTAGCAAGAACATTTAATCATTACTTGGATGCTGTGAAATTCCTTAATTTGTTCCTTTGCTTGTGGGTAGTAGAGAACTGTTCAAATAAACAAATAAATACATCTGTATATGTACAGATACTAGAATATATTCTACTGCCTGGGGTGAGACATATGGGAACTATTAACCAAGTTGCCGATAACAGGAACAATACTTGAGGTCAGGTTGATCTAATATTACCTCTACTGTAAGTGTTTATGTGGGTAAACACTGGTGTGGAAAGGAGGTGGTCTTTAGACACAGATGGACCTTTGATAAAATCTTAGTTCCTCGCTTAACAGCCATGTGACTTTCAGCAAGATGCTTCACCTCTTCAAGCTTCAGTTTCCTTGTGTTAAAAGTGGCACTATATATTGAATGTTATATAGTCAGCTCTGCTATAATGCAACCTAGGTGTTCATAAAAATGACTGTGCTATGCAAAGTCACACAATAAAAACCACAGGGCTTATGGGAAAATAGGGTTGGTGTATAACACTCAAAAACTTTATCAGTTACACTTGCAAAAAAATAGGAACCTAACAAAAATGGTAGCAGAGTTTTACACATGTTAAGTGGTTAAGAAATGCATAACTACTACAATAAATACAGTATTTTGTCTTAAAAACACCTGAAGTTTTCTGCTGGAAGTGGGTCAGGAAGGTTGCGAGTTATTGTGCAGTGGTAGAAGCAGTAATGTGAAATCAGACGGAAAGTTGTAACATGAGAAGTAGATGGGTGTGAACCCCAGTAGCTGGTAGATGTTGCGCTGTTTGTGTGTTCGGTATGCTGACCCAGCTCAGTCCAGTGGGGCGTGGTTACTGCATTCACTTAGTGTTTTTTTCTGCATGAAAGTGCACAGAAGCATATTCTGTCCTTGTCTTTTTGACCTCACACACTTGAAACACTTGTCTCTCCTGGTGTCGTAGGCAGCCTCCAAGATGATCCCCAATGATCTCCACCTCCTGGTGTTCACACCCTTGTGTAGTCCCCCCACCCAACGTTGTACCAGGGGTGGTCTGTGTGACCAATAAAATATGGCAGAGTGATGATGCGTTGCTTCTGCATGCGATTAGGTTATAAAAGACTGCAGCTTCCATCGCGGGCTCTCCCTTTTTCAGATCACTCATTCTGGGGGAAGCCAGCTACGAAGTCTGGGGACCCCCAGGCATCCTATGGAGAGGTCCACGTGGCGAGTAACTGAGGTCTCCTGCCAACAACTGCATGAGTGATCTTGGAGCACACCTGCAGACTTCAGATCACTGCAGTCCCAGCTCACAGCTTGGCTGCAACTTCACGAGAGATCTGAAGCCAGAACCATCCAGATAACCCCTGCTAGATACTTGACCCACAGCAGCTGTGAAATAGTAAATGCTTTAAGCTGTTAAATTTTGTAGTCATTTGTTATGCAGCATTAGATAACTAATACACTTACTTTCACTTATCTCCTACCTCACTGGCTATTCTTTCTCAGTCTCCCTTACTGGCCTCTCCTAGTCTTTTAAAAAAGTCTCTAAATGGTGAGCTTCTTTGGAGTTCAGTGTGGGGTCATCTCTTGTCTCTTCATATCTTTCATCCTATGACTTTAAGTATCATCTTTATGCTTTGTCTCCAAGCCAGAACTCTCCTTTGAACTATAGGCCCACGTGTTCAATTTCGTACCTGGCCTCTCTACGTGGGTGTTTCCACATATCTCAGACCTAACATATTAAAAACGGAATTCCTGATTTCCCTCCCTTCTCCCAAACTTTTCATTCTTCCTTTCCCTATCACTCTCTCCAATCTTCCCAGTTATTATAACATCATCAAAGTCCACCCAGTTAACCAAGGCCAAAACCTAGGGAGCAAACTTTCTCTTTTTCTCTATTTCCTCCTTTCCCTAAACCTCAAAAACAATCCATCAGCAAGATCTGTCAGTCCTATATTTACAAAATATATTTACAATTATCTACTTATTTCCCCATGATCACTGTGACCTCATCTAAACTGCTCGAATGGCCTTGCACCTGGTCCGCCTGCCTGCTGTGGATCCGTTTCTCACACAGGAGCTTGAATGATCTTTTCAAGTAGGGCATGTCTGATTAAACCTTTCGACAACTTTCCACTGCAGCTGCGATGAAACCCAAACCCCCTACGTAGTTTACAGGCGTGGTGCGACCAGCCCCTCTCTCTTGACCCTCACCTTGAACACCTCCCTCCTGATTCATTACGCTCGCTGCTATCCTTTCCATTCCAGAAACATAAGGAGGTTTTTCCGTTCCAGGGGTTTTGCACAAGTCAGTCTCTCTACCTGGAACATTCTTCCTCCTGTTTTCCCTACTCCTTCTCTTTTAGGTGTTCTCTAAATCTTGTCTCCTTATGAGGACCGTCCCTGACAAAGCACCCTCTCTGAGTGTCTCCCTCCTTTTTCTGTCGCTTCCTTATTGGTATCAGACTCTGTGCTATGTCTGTTTACCTGTGTTCTGTCTGCCTCACGAGAGTGGCAGCCTCGAGAGCGGCGTCAACGCTGGCCTTTATCACGGCTTCGTCCCGGCGCCTGGCTCGGCGTTCGTACCTGCACGCACTTCACGTGTATTTGTTGAAGGAATGAAGAAGCAGTGAAATCCGACTCACTCTCTTCAAAAGCCAGGCCTTCTCTTTCACCATTGGCACTCTCTCCTATGAAGCTTTTTGTTCCCTTTGTCATGGGAGCTACACCCCATCTCTGCTAGACGTTGAGTTCCAACAGAGAAGCAGCAATGTCTTGTTCTGCTTTGTAGTCCCATTATATCTGGAATTTTATACGTACTCAATAAATCAGTGGTTTTCAAACTTTAACATGTACGTCTACCCCACAGATGCTGCTTCAGTAAGTGAGAAGCAAGACTCAGTGTGTAGTGATTTACTTTTTCTTTCTTTTTCTGGTGAGGAAGATTGTTGCTGAGCTAACATCCATGCCCATCTTCCTCTATTTTGTATGTGGGATACAGCCACAGTGTGGCTTAATGAACCATGTGTACATTTGTGCCTGGATGGGAACCCACAAACCTCAGGCTGCAGAGGCAGAGCAAGTGAACTTAGCCACTATGCCACCGGGCTGGCCCTGTGATTTACTTTTAAAATAAGCAACCCAGGTTATTTTCATGAGAGGATCTTATATATCACACTTTGAGAAAAACCAGTATTAGGCCTTGTCAGTATGAATGGTTACTCCTTCTCTATGCCAGGCTTAATTTTTAGTTCTTTCAAAATAAGCAATGATTCAAAACCCTAAGAAATTTGGAGAGCAAAGTGTTATTGCCCTTTTTTGTCCCCACAAGGTAACTATTTCACCACTTTGGGATATTGCCATATTTGTTTCAGCCCTTTGCTCACGTAGTTTTAGCCCTCTGCTTGTGAAGTGAGTCTTTTTTGTAATTATGTGGGTAGATTTGAGCATTTGTTTAGGGACAGACACAGAGAGATTCGTCTGCAACTGGGTAACTGCTTTAAAAGAGGGAGAGTATTCTGTTCCTCTTATAAACTCTCTTAAGGAAGAAATGATTTTTTGGTGACAAATCTAATCATAATCCCATTACTCATTTTAGGTGAGTTTTCCTCTTTGTTCTTTAGTAGTTACGTTAAACAGCAAGTTAGCATAATTCCTGGGCAAAGATTTCTTATGAAAACTTTTAAAGTATTACATGTTCTATTTGTTGCGATAATCTTTGTGAGAAAGATGTACATTAATCTTGGGGGGGAATAAGGAACAATGGTTAACAGTCACATTTTGATTTTTTTTTTCAAAATGGAGAGATACTAAGGAACAATACTCTAATAACTAATTCTTGAATAATTTTGGTAATTTTAAACCTTGAAAAATAAAAAAACCCTCTACATTCTTAGTAGGCAAAAGAGGAGAGAAAGAGGAGGAAAAACGCAGTCAGCTTGAGCTCACGGGTAGGAAATGAAATAGATTAGCAAGGGGAACCATTTATTTCATTGGTACAGAGACAAAAAATGCCAGACCAATTGGGAAACTGTCCTCACAAATTGGAACTGCTTCTACCCAACCAGGGAGTTCCAGGCTCTTGTGTTTGAGCAATAGAAACCAGCTCTGTTAACTCACCCAGAAGAGAAATTTACTGGAGGATATCGGCTAGCTCAAAGTCTCAATACACATTTTACCACAATTAAAAAAGAAAAAGGAGTCAGAGCCTAGGGAAGGACAGGAACAGAGGAGGCAGCAGGGACCACAAGCAGGCTCACCCTGAACAGTCTCTTAGGGGGCCCTCATTGGCCCCATCTCCTCTGGTGCCTGCTTCTCACACCATGCCGGGTCCCCAAGGTCCCTGTACTCAGGGAAACCCCAAATGCCCCTCAACTTCAATTTCTCCAAACTGGAAAACAGTTCAGAGGTTGTTGGGCCTAAAATGACAAACCAAACCAGTAGGATGAGCAAGTCTGCCTTAGTGGCCCAGCCTCCCCACTCCATTTTCAATCCCGTGCCCTGGTCTTTTCAGGTTCTCTCTTTCAGTTATCTCAAAGAAACAGAACACAGAGCTCCAAGGAAGGAGCTGGACAAACATATTTACAGTAAATCGTCAACGACCTCAATGTTAAAATTCGTTTACTCATTTATAGATGTAGAATGTTATTCCAGCATTCCTTTTCTGTGCATTCATCTTATTCGTAAGGCTGGTTATCTGTTTACTATTTCCACTTCTTCTTGGGATAATTTTCTATGTTTTTCCCATGTCTAGTTGTTGAATGGGCTCCTGGTTCCCCACCTAGATTCTTTTTGACATTCTTTGTATTTTTACCGGGAAACAAGCGTCATTGTGAAGAGTGGAGCCGTCGTGGTGGAGTTTCCGCTGTGAAGGTGAGATGCGGCCACGAGGCGCATGTGCAGAGCACACGGCCTAAGTCGCTGCACGTGCAGAGCACGCGGTGTAGCCCGGTGGCGGCACAGCAGCAGCCTGCGCCCCGCGGACAGGGGCCCCGCCCGGCTCCGCGTTCCCTTCCCTACACGACTCGCTGCTGTCCCACCGCAGGTTACCCAGGGTCGTTCTCGGCGACGGCGCGCTCAGCACGCCTGCAGCTGGACCGCGGAGAAAGGCTTGGGACCCCGTACTAGGCTGCCCCGCGTCGCGGCCGGAGTCGGGCGTGACGCGAGCGGCTGGGTTAGGGCCGCTGGCCCGGGGACCTCGCCCGGGCAGGGCGGCTCGGGGGTGTCCTCCTCCTGTAACGTGGCCCGTCCATGTCACGCACGACCCCCGCACCTGCCGCCCGGGAGGGGCCCTTCCCCGAGCCGGGGCACCGCGAGGACGGCGAGGAGCCAGCCCGGCCCCGGTCTCCCGGGACAGCAGCGGCCGCCAGTGCCCGCTCCGAACCCCCTAGGAGAGCGGGTCCCCGCACGCCCGGTGACCGGCCGCCCCGAGGAGGGACGCGCGCCGACGCCCAGCCCGCGGTGGCCTCTCCGGCACGCTGTTCTCGAGACCGGGCGAGCATCACGTGGGGGCGACAGAGGGGCCCGACACGCCAGCGCAGCCCGCGGCCCCGGTCTCGCGAGCCCCAGCCCGCCATCACCCAGGCGCAGGTAGTGGCTCGGGGCCGGGACCCGCACCGCCGGGTCTTCGCGCGAGACCACCGCGCGACTTCCCAGCAGGCCTCACCCCGAGTCTCCCCAGCCACCTGGGAGGCGGTTTGGGGCGGAAGCGTGGGCGGGGCTCGCCGGGCTATTTAGCGGCTCCAGAGGCAACGCCCCTGCCGGAAGTGACGATAGGCGCTCGCGCGTCGAACGTCTCTCTATGGTTTTCCTCCCGTTCCCGAGTCGGGAAATGGCCGCTGTGTAGTTAGAACGGAGCTGAGTCCCGGGCGCCGTGCTTCGGCGCGTCAGGTAGGCCTCGCGCCGCACTCCGGCCACTCAGAGGGCAGCGGGTACCGAGGACGAGCCAGCAGTGTTGTCTTTTGGGGGGCCGGTGCTGGCTCGGCCGCGACGGGCGGACCGGGAGGCGTTGCGCCGTTATTTACGCGTTTCTCTGTCGGCGGCCCTCAGGCTTTCGAGGCCCCGCGGGCCGAAAAGGTGGGGGCGGGGTGGGCTGCAGGCGCGGGGTGCGCGAGGCGGAAACCGGGCTCGGGCCCGGGTCCGTGCGGCCCCCGTGCGCGTGCGCGCCGCCCTCCCCGCCCTTCCCCCACCGCCGGCCGGACCCACTCCACACTGCGCGCTCCCGCACGCTCGCTCCGCGCACGCGCGCTCCTCCCCTGCTCTCCTCCCCGTTCCCTCCCCCTCGCCGCCTCCCCCGCCCGCGTTACCCGGGTTCGCCTCGGGGCGCCGGGGAGACGAGCGGGGCCTGCGGCCGAGCGCCGCGTCTGCTGGCCCTCGAGCGCTGTCCCGGCGTCCCGCCGCCGCCTCGTGGCTCCGCTCGGGCCTGGGGTCCCGGCGTCGGTGCCCGGGACGGCGGCGCGCGGGGGTGCGCGGTGGGGCCGCCGGGGGGCCGCCGTCCCGGGCCGCGTGTGGAGCCGCTTTGTTTGCTCTGAGGGGCCGCGGTCCCGGCCGGCGCTCCGCGGCGGACTGTCGGCGGTTCCCTGACGTGGTAGAGTTAGCCGGTGAGGGCCGGTGTGGAGGGCGGAGCGCCCCGGCCGCTGTCGGTCCGCGGCGCGGCGCCTGCGGAGTTTCCCGGGCCTTGGAGCCGACGCAGCCCTCCTCCCCGGCGGGGGCCCGGGCCGAGGCCGCCCCTCGCCGCGCCCGCCGGAGCCCGTCGTGGTGGCTGAGCGGGGCGGCGGGGAGCCGGCGTGCGGGACGGGGCTCCCGCCGGCCGCGCCGCGCCGAGAGGGGGGCGCCCGCGTGTCGGCGCGGGAGTGGAAGGGCGGCTCCTGCCTGCGGGTACGACTCGCGCGTTTTTCGCAGCGTCGCCTCCGGCTCGAGCGCCTAGGTGCCCTGCGTGCCCGGGGCTGGGAGGGACCGACGGGCCTGCAGACGTCGAGGCGGCGGCGCTGGCCTGCCGGGCGTGCGCCGAGTCCCGGACGCGGCAGTTCTGCGCTCACCCGCGCGGCCGGGAAGCGGGAAGCCTGGTGGAGGCCGCGGGCCCCGGGGCGGCGCGGCCGGCGGGGATGCTTGTTCCCAGTCCCGTGCTTTTTTTTAAAATCAGGATGCCAAGAAGCTGGACAAAGAACAAAAAATTTGTGACTAAACCTGTCATTTTTTTTTTAAAGCTTTTATGTATCCAAATCTTCAAACACAAAGTGGAGAGAATAGCCAATGCCCATGTTCTCGTTGTGTCGGTTTAGTGATTATCAGCATTTACAATTTGGCTTAATATTATTTGTTTACTTTTTTTCTGGCCTGTTTTAAAGCAAAAGTCCATGTGTTTTATTTCTTTTTTTTTCTTTTTTTTCTTGAGTTAATGATAGGTTACAATCTTGTGACATTTCAGTTGTACGTTAATGTTGGTCAGTCATGTTGTAGGTGCACCACTTCACCCTTTGTGCCCACCCCCCACCCCACCTTTCCCCTGGTATCCACTAAACTGTTCTTAGTCCATAATTTTAAATTCCTCATATGAGTGGAGTCATACACAGATTATCCTTCTCTCGCTGGCTTATTTCACTTAACATAATTCCCTCAAGGTCCATCCATGTTATTGCAAATGGAATGATTTTGTTCTGTTTTGCAGCTGAGTAGTATTCCATTGTATATATGTACCACATCTTCCTTATCCATTCGTCTGTTGATGGGCACTTAGGTTGCTTCCACGTCTTGGCTATTGTAAACAGTGCTGCAATAAACATTGGGGTGCATAGGACCGAAAGTCCATGTATTTTATTAAACATTTTTTAGAAGACTTTTTTTTTTTAAAGATTGGCACCTGAGCTAACATCTGTTGCCAGTTTTGTTTCTTTTTTCCTTCTCCCCAAAGCCTCCATTACCTTGTTGTATATTCTTGTTGTGGGTCCTTCCAGTTGTGGCATGTGGGACGCCGCCTCAGCGTGGCTTCGTGCGCTGTGCTAGGTCCGCGCCCGGGATCCGAACCCACAAAACCCTGGGCCGCTGAAGCGGAGCGTGAACTTAACCACTGGGCCACGGGCCGGCCCCTAGAAGACGTGTTTATAATGCTGCTTAATGATGTATAGAAAATTACAGTAACCTTACATACAGGAATCGTTTGAAGCAAAATTAATAGATAGCCTGAAGGAAAGACTCACAAGCCAGGTTTACCAATAATGATAGCTTACCTTTCAGTGCTTCCTATGTGCCAAACAGTAAGCTATTTGCATTCGGTAGTTTGGTTCATTTAACCTTAAACCAATGAGTAAGTTCCATTATTATCCTTATTTTATACTGTGGAAGTTGAAGCTGAAAGAGATGAAGGTAGTCTAGTGTTGGGTAGTGAGTTAATGGTCAAGTAGGACTTTGAACCTAGTCTATTGGAGTAATAGTCATGAGATACTATTTTTAGGGTTGTTAAAGATGTGACTAGCGATAATTTGTTTAAGAAGATCTGGAGCCCGAACTCCCTGAATCTATTAAAATGAGGATTTGGCTCAAGAATGCTTGATAGGGTAACCTAAAGTATGCAGTTTTGTGGGCTTCATCTTGTGTGTTTTGTTGAGCCCACTTGTCTTTGCTCTTTTCAGCACTTGTGTTCCAGCTGATCATTATGTATTATTCCATAAAAGACAGACTCTGTTAAGATATTTAAGAACTGCATTTTAACAAATGAAGCCTGGTTTATTCTCTTGTGTTCTTCTGGTTGGTGAATCAATTGGATAAAGATGCATGGAGTGATTTATTCCCTGTGTTTTTACTGTCTGTTAGTATGTGATCTTGGTTGTAATAAAAGGAAGATTGATTTGGCAGTTTGAATTCTATATATAGGTTATGGCCACATCAGGCACCTCTCAGGATATTGGAGAGAGCACAGGAGTTGGAATTAGGAGATCTCAGTCAGATTCTGGATTAACCATTTATACTCTGTGACCGTGGGCACCCTAAAAGGGCAGACACATCTCTTGTTTGCTTCCCCAAATTTGCACTTCACCCAGATTCTTCAGTCCCAAACTTAGAATTTAGGGGCACTATTAATTTTTTTCCCCCTCACTCTCTCTCCTTCACACCATCCACATCCTATGAGCAAGTACTGTTGACTATACTTCCAAACCATATTCTGTATTTACCCCTCTTTTCCATCTTTGTTGCTGCTGTATCACCCAGGGCACCATTCTATATATTGAACTTGAACCTTCTAATTTGTTTCCCCATTCTCCTCTCCATGTTGTCCATGCTCCATACAGCAGCCACCTTAAGATGTAAATCAGCGGTGTGACTTCCCTGGTCACACCTCACAGGGCCTTCCCATTACAGTTAGGATAAAATCTAGACTCCTTACTCTGGCTTATTTACTGGATGCTATTTGATCTGGTCCCTTCCTGCCTCTTTGTTTTATCTAGTAGCCTCTCATTAATCATGGTGGATTCCCTTCTTACTGGTCTTTGTGTCTTGTTTTTTGCCAAGTTTGTGTCCTCTGCCTGGAATGCTCTTCTTTCCGTGGATCTTTGCAGTGTTCTTTGTCTTTAGCTTAAATGTTACCTCCTTACAGAGGGCCCAAGGACTCACCTTAATGGTCCTCCTCTCCACCTCTTCGTAACACACCACCTTGAGTTTTTTGTTTGTTTCTCTCTTCCCCTCCCTTGAACTTAAGCTCCAAGATACTAGGGGACTTAATGTCTCACTCAGAGTGCTGTATTTCCAACACTAGAATAATAGTGTTTGCATGTAATAAGAACCATGTAAATGTAAATAGATTCTGAAAGGTTAGAGTTCTCTTCATTTGAAAGATGCGGTTAATATGTAGCTCCTGAGATGATGAGAATTAAATGAGATGGTTTTATTTAAAGTCACCTAACACCGTTCTGGGCACACAGTTGGTATTTAGATGTTTAGCTTACTATGATTTATTGATTTCTATTCCCCTCTACTTGGTTTTTGGAGGGCAGGACATAGTCATGTTGCCAGTAATACCTAGCGCAGTGCTTTGTATATAGGCTTTCATTTTTAAAAAAAATTAGCTGAGCTGATTGTAGTCTTTGTACTGACTATATTAAATGTTATTAATATATTATTAAATGTTAAATCTTCATATGAACTATTATATATTATTAAATACGTTGTCTGCCATTTTGTATATCAGCATTGAGTTCTTGGTATGGATATTTGAGTGTATTAATAGATTGTGAGCAAGAATGTCTATCTGCTGGTCTGACAGCCTGCAGCCCCTCCTCCCTCACTTTGCTATTTCTTGTGTATATTTTCTTGGAACTTCAAAACATGCTGAATTGGAGTAAAGAGGGATTTGGCAGTTGTTTCTTCTCTGGAGATATAAAGATTAAAATTAGTGTTTTAGAATTGTTTAGGGGAAGTGTTAGCTAAAATGAGGTGGTGTCACTTCCAGCAGTGAATCAGTAGTACTGGACTTCTAGGTCAGGATGAAGTTTCATAACAACCCACCAATTTAGCAGATGACAGTTTTTCTCTGCTCCCTTGGGGGATTTGATGTTTTTAAAACTGAACATGTGCATGCTTTAGAAATCCTATTTCTTATATCCATGCCTTTTGTTTTTGTTACTTTTTATTTTAGTATGTTTTCCTTAATTATTAGGTTCCCATTTCTCCTTCCTAGCTTGAATCTCACATCTCTTAATCTCCCCAGCTGTAGGACCATGGGTATTTAGGGGACATTGTTCTTGACTTACCAGTTTAGTCTTAGCATCTCTTCCACTTTGTATTTCCAATTTCATTGCATTTTTTTATTGGAGCAGTTACTTGGTAAGAGTCACAGATTTTCATATTAATGTGTATTTTCTTTAATTTAAGCTGGTTTGTGAATTCCTTGGGTGTAGGCATGTATCAACCTTGTATTTAGTTTCTGCTCTTCTAGTGTTTTTTGACTATCGTTTGCGCATAATTGGTAATCACTGAATGTTATTCACGAGGGTAACCTTTTCATTATTGATAACTTCTTAATGTTTTGTGTAAAATTTAAACTTATTTGCATAGTAATAGTGAGTTTAGGAAGAGTATTGGCTTCCAGTAGATATTTGTTTCATTTATTGGCTGTTCCTGTATTGGCTATGTCTGTGCATGTGTCACATGCTTTGAGGCACAAAGCTTACAGGTACTGTGATGGCTGTTATATGAATTTAAAAATCAGTTTCAGATGAAACTAAACTCTGTGAAAAGAAGTGGCCAAGAGAGAGAATAAGATAAGTAGCAGAGCACTAAAATAAACTCATATTTTAGATGTTATAAACTTTAGCATTGTGAATGCCAGCTACTGATAGATGACATGTTTTGATATATGAAGATGGCATTACGTTAGCCACTTTGGAATTTTCTGATAGAATGGCAACATAGCTACTTGTTTTCCAAAGCCCAAATTGCTCAAATTAGAATTCAGGTATTTAAATTGAAAAACAAAGGTGCTGTCAGTTTCATGATGCACTGCTGTGTTCTGATTAAAACAAAAAAGTTAAGTTCCGTAAGCTATTATGGTTGAAAGTTTAATCCTAAGTCAGTTTCTCCTTCCCTGAAATCATTAGTGCCTTTATCAAGAGTTCATTGCAGTGCCAAGGATGATATATTGTAAACAGTGGGTATTTAATTTACCATAATTCAAACTCATATTTTTTATCTTTGCTAGGAATTTGAATTTAGAGTTTAATTTCTCAGAACATTCTCTCCAGGAAGAATTTTAAATATCTCAAAGACTTCACTTGACTACTTGATCCTGCATAAAACCCAAGGTAAATAGCGTTCATTCTTCTAAGTTTTCAGTTTTGGCTTATTTGAGAAAATGTGACTACTAAACTCGTGATTCAGACTGAGTGATTAAAAGTGATGTGGTCTGAAGCTTTTTTTGTTTGTTTGTTTTGGTGGCTTGTATGAAGTAAGCCAGATTTTAAAAGTTAGTTTTAGGAAAAAGATTCTCTTTATCTTTCCTGCTTCTAGGTTGTGTGTCTACTTTCTACTTCTGTAAACACATCTACTTAAAAGACCCAGAACACACAAAGCTATTTAAAAATAAAACAAGACGAAATAACCCTGCTTGTTTAACTCATCTTCCCTTATGCAACAAGAGGAGTTCCATAACTTAGCTTTTTTCCCCTTACATTGATGTTCAGGTAATTAAAATTGATTGCTTATTATGTACTAAACATCGTTTTAAGTGTATTATGTGTATCTACTCATTTAGTCCTCACTGCAACTCTGAGGAAGGTACTGTCTGTATGTGTTTCTTACTTGCTTGGAATTAAGCAGAGAGAGAAGCTAAAGCTGATATTTGTCTATTTGAGGATAATTGTTTTATTTTGAAATATTTATCTGAAGCCTTGAATTTTGTCATTTACGTTTCTTGATGAGAAAATGTGTAGACATTATCATTGCCTTTTCAATAGTTCAATTCATCTTACTACTTTTAAGTCCTATTTCCTAATACCATGCAAAATCTAGGTGGGTAAAGTAAGTGCCTGCAAAAATATTTGATTGTAGGAGAATTGGTTTAAATACATGGCAATTGCAGGCTATTATAAGTTTACAGTGAGTTGATATTTAAGGAAATAGTTACTTACTTTGAGTAATAAGTCAGTGGCAATTTGGAAACACAGCAGAAGTAAACTTGAGAGGCATATATGTATATTTAATTTTATGAAGAGTAGATCTTATAAATCAGTTAGTCCTGTTACTGATTTCTGAACCAATGAGGCCTCCTTATTACATTAGGTACTAAGTAGTGTTTAGAAAAGTTAGAATATTGGTGCCCAAGTTCTCTTTCTTGTAGTTCCAGTATATCTTTATTTTATCTTTCCAATTTCTTTATCTTGTATCCTTTTTTCATCTTCTTACCAGAAAGCTGCAGGGTGAACTAGGCATTGTCATATAAGTCCGTTTTTATTCTGCATTCATGACTGTTGAGAGCAGAGCCCTGGCTCCAGCTGTTCAGAGACTTAGTGACCTTCCTTCTGTTAGGAGACTGTCCAGCACCATTCTAGGCAGTATTGTGTACATGGAGTGGTCAATTTAGTCTCATTTCAAGGCCATAAAGCACTGAACGATGACAGTCTGGTAGGTTTGTGTTTCGTTAGTATTACGCCACTTGTATTTTCTTTGTTTCAGGTTCCTTATCTGTAATACTCTGATGCTATCTATCTTTTTTACAGGAGAGGTAGGCATTTGTATTGGGCATGGAATAACATCTAACATGCTGCAGTCTGGTATCATTGCTCTTTCTGGCTTCTGCAGCTGCTGCCTTTCTGGATTGAGGCACATAGCTGGGGCAGTCCATAGAAATCTTCTGTTGTGTCTTCAGTATACAGTACCTGTCGTGCAGGTGAAAATACAGTTTTAGTCAGGGGTTACTTTGACTGGCTTAGTACTCATCTGAAAAGAACGATGATGAATAATAGCCTTTGAGAAACTTGTGTTTTGTAAAATTTGTATCTGAAAATAAGTTAAATGATAACGTGAGACTTCCTCAGTTGTATTGTGACTTTAACCGTCTTGCTCTTTGATTTGACCAGGAGAGAAATGGGCCGCTCCAATTCCAGATCACACTCCTCAAGGTCCAAGTCCAGGTCACAGTCCAGCTCTCGATCAAGGTCCAGATCTCACTCTAGAAAGAAGAGATACAGGTGACTTACTGTGCTTGTAATTCTCCTAGCACTGACAGTGTATCCGCTAACATTCATGGAGTGCTTACTGTATACAGACACAGTGCTAAGCCCTTAATATGTCTTCTTCTCAAAGAACCCTTTCAAGTAGATCTGTTGTTAATTCTCATTTTAGAGTTGGGGAAATTGAGAGTTGTCCAAGTTGCAAGCTAAGTAAATGGCAGAATTTAGGTTAGAATCTAGTTAGTCTCACTCCAGATCTTAGATTCTTAGTATACTGTGCAATATATAGTGGATTTCTTATATTTATCTCTAGAGTTAAGAGATGAATTGGATAATGTAAAAATTATTTGGCATTAAACAGTCTGCATATTGTTTCATAGTTTCTCATTTCTGACTCTGAGGTCTCAATAAATTTATTCTTTTGTTTAAAAATGATTAAATCAGGTTGTCTTCATTCAGATAGTAGTACATAGTTAGCATAGAAAATACAGAAACCGCAAGTTGAAAATAAAAGTGATGATAATCTCATTAAGAATAAATATTAGTTGTGACTTTTCTGTATTATTTTTCTAGGTCCAACTTTATATTTTGTATGCATTTAGCCAGTAGTATTTCACTTACGAGTATTCTTCTGTGCTATTAAATATTCTTTTACACTATCACTTTAATTGTCTGCATACATCTCCTATAATTTGTTAGAATGTCCTGTTGGAATGCCGACCTTCCCCCCCCATTTCTGTGCCTTCATTCCTAAGGCCTTTAATTTATGCTCAATATTTACCTTAGAAGTGAAACTTTTTTTGTTGAAAACAGTAAACTTTTACTTGTGTATAAATGAGAGGTTTTTTTTAATGTATGTTTTTGGCTTTAAGTTTATTTATGTTATAATCAACCAGAAGTATTTAGAATGGTAGGAAGGAATAGTGTATTTTTCTTGCATTGATATTTATTTCATTTTTAGTTCTAGGTCTCGATCCAGGACATATTCAAGATCTCGTAGTAGAGATCGTATTTATTCTAGAGATTATCGCCGAGATTACAGAAATAATAGAGGAATGAGACGACCTTATGGGTACAGAGGAAGGGGTAGAGGGTACTATCAAGGAGGAGGAGGTAGATATCATCGAGGTGGTTATAGGCCTGTCTGGAACAGAAGACACTCTAGGAGTCCTAGACGAGGTCGCTCACGTTCCAGGAGTCCGAAAAGAAGATCTGTGTCTTCTCAGAGATCCCGAAGCAGATCTCGCCGGTCATATAGATCCTCTAGGTCTCCAAGATCATCCTCTTCTCGTTCTTCATCCCCATATAGCAAATCTCCTGTCTCTAAAAGGCGAGGGTCTCAGGAAAAACAAACCAAAAAAGCTGAAGGGGAGCCTCAAGAAGAGAGTCCTTTGAAAAGTAAATCACAGGAGGAACCGAAAGATACATTTGAACATGACCCATCTGAATCTATTGATGAGTTTAATAAATCATCAGCCACGTCTGGTGATATTTGGCCTGGCCTTTCAGCTTATGATAATAGTCCCAGATCACCCCATAGTCCTTCACCAATTGCTACACCACCCAGCCAGAGTTCATCTTGCTCTGATGCCCCCATGCTCAGTACAGTCCACTCTGCAAAAAATACTCCCTCTCAGCATTCACATTCCATTCAGCATAGTCCTGAAAGGTCTGGGTCTGGTTCTGTTGGAAATGGATCTAGTCGATACAGTCCTTCTCAGAATAGTCCAATTCATCACATCCCTTCTCGACGAAGCCCTGCAAAGACAATCACACCACAGAATGCTCCTAGAGATGAGGCTAGGGGACGTTCCTCATTTTATCCTGATGGTGGAGATCAGGAAACTGCAAAGACGGGGAAATTCTTAAAAAGGTAAGAACTAAGGTATACAATTGAGATTATAATATTAATAACTTTCGTTCTTTGAATTTATAAGTATAAACTTAAAATTCCATGGTGATGTGTATTTAACTCATGACTTCCTCCTTGATAATTCCAAATTGTTTTTACTTAATCTGTTTAACTTCAGAAGTTGTGTTTGAATAGAAACTAATTTATATTCGTCCTTTTAGTTTTGTCCATTTTCACTCAGTCCAGAATTAAGAATGTAAACAAAGAGAAATTGAGTAGTATAAATTGGCTAGTGTAAACGTGTAAAAACTTTCAGAAATTAGTTTTCTAAGTATTAAAACATTAAATGCTTTTTTGTTCTCTTCATCATAATGTGGCCTGCATAATTAATACAGTTATATTACATGTTTTTACTTGTGTGCTATTGTAAACAGTCCAGCTGTCATTTTTAATAAATCTGCCTAACTACAGAAAAGATAAAGGTATTTCTTGCTGACTTTAGTGGCATTTTAAACAGATACTTTATTTAAATTCTAATTTCAAGTGTTGCTAAGGCTTGCTAAAAGACAGTGAAAATTGGTTGCTAAAGTAGTATGATCAACTTATCAGTGAGGAAATAGAGCAAGCATTCTGTTTATGGGCTAGTGCTTTACAATCTAGGATTAATTTTTTTATTGAACTGATATGTAGTTTCTACATAATACTGCCAGAAACAGTCATTTTCTACAGCAAACTATAAACTGTTTTGTGAGTCACATAGAGTTAACTATCTAATGTTATCAACTACATTAAAGTACACTTTTGTGAGTTTTTTTCTATTAGATAAGTAAATGAGAGAGTCTGGAATTTTAAATATAATCATAAGTAGAATTCTAATAGATAAGTATATTGTTTATTAGTGGTTCTTAACCTCAGAAATTAAATTTAAGCTTTGTTGTATGTTATAGAATCTCTGGAAATTTGGATTTGTTAGTGCAGAATTGTGGTCTGTGACTGAACAGAACAGGTTTTTGAAAATGGCTTTACTTTTTAAACTTTAGGGAGTCTCATATGTAAATTTATTTTTAAAAACTCAGTACGTAAGTGCTACGTGGATGCTTTTAATGTTTTTTAAAAGTGGAATCTGAAAAAGCACTTTGCAGTAGGGTTTTTTTTCCTTTTATTACTGGTCCTGTGGTATTGGGCAACACATTTGAGTATGCAAGTGATCCACAGTGAATGCAATCCAGAGTTACCATCCTCTTCTTTGCTTATTCACAGGTTCACAGATGAAGAGTCTAGAGTATTCCTGCTTGATAGGGGTAATACCAGGGATAAAGAGACTCCAAAGGAGAAAGGATCAGAGAAAGGGAGGGCAGAGGGAGAATGGGAAGATCAGGAAGCTCTAGATTACTTCAGTGATAAAGAGTCTGGAAAACAAAAATTTAATGATTCAGAAGGGGATGACACAGAGGAGACAGAGGATTACAGACAGTTCAGGAAGTCAGTCCTTGCAGATCAGGGTAAAAATTTTGCTACTACATCTCATCGGAATACTGAGGAGGAAGGACCCAAGTACAAGTCCAAAGTTTCACTGAAAGGCAATAGAGAAAGTGATGGATTTAGAGAAGAAAAAAATTATAAACTTAAAGAGACTGGATATGTAGTGGAAAGGCCTAGCACTACAAAAGATAAGCACAAGGAAGACGACAAAAGTTCTGAGAGAATAACAGTAAAGAAAGAAACTCAGTCACCTGAGCAGGTAAAGTCTGAAAAGCTCAAAGACCTCTTTGATTACAGTCCCCCTCTACACAAGAATCTGGATGCACGAGAAAAGTCTACCTTCAGAGAGGAGAGCCCACTCAGGATCAAAATGATAGCCAGTGATTCTCATCGTCCTGAAGTCAAACTCAAAATGGCACCTGTTCCTCTTGACGATTCTAACAGGTAATTCCACACTGACACCCAGTAAATAATTGGGGGCGGGGTGGGGTTATTTAATGTTCTAGTTAATTATCTTAATTTCTAAATATACTTCCAATTTTCATATTCAAACCTATGGTATATTTTGTTTGTGTGTGTGTGTTTGTTACCGATATGCTCCAGACCTGCTTCCTTGACTAAAGACAGGCTACTTGCTAGTACACTTGTCCATTCTGTCAAGAAGGAGCAAGAATTCCGATCCATCTTTGACCACATTAAGTTGCCACAGGCCAGCAAAAGCACTTCAGAGTCATTTATTCAACACATTGTGTCCTTGGTTCATCATGTTAAAGGTATGTTTAGTATGTTTAGTATTGTGAATTAAATTTCTCTTGCAAAAAAAACTCGAGTTGTGCCTAATAATTAATGTACCCCAGGGCTGGCAAGTATGCCTAGACACCATTAAACATTTGGAAAAATAGTGTTTCATGAAAGAGATACCATTCTTGCTATCATTAAGATCCATAAAGATACTTAATAAAAAGTGATTAAAATGCTAAATAGTTAAAAACATACCTTCCAAGCCTATATCACGATGAAACAGGATGTAGATTGATTTAATGCTAAAAGTCTTTTTGAAGTGTGCTGTTATATTGTAAGTGCAGAATGCTTACAGATTGTCTTAGTGCTTGTGTATCATATGTGATAATGTACTCTTGGCATACATTTATAACAAAGTGAGGCAGTATTGCTACTATTATTTATTAAGAATTTCTTCTCAACTTTTAAAGAAACCTGTAACCAGTGGAAAAATTGTATTAGTTTTCTATATTTTTGTGTTACTTAATTTGTTATAATACTTATCTTTTTTAAATGGTAAAGCAGAAAATATATATTAGGACTTTTAAAGGGGAAATAGGTCAAGAAATTTGTAAGTGTATTAGATAAGTACTGCTTACGTGAATAATGACTAATTAGGATAATAATGATGACATTTCTTTAGGTCCTAAAGATAAGGGTGTTCATTTCAACTAAAGTAATGATCTTCTACTTTCACCACTGTGTAATTTGAGTTACAAAGTTACTGCTTTTCAAAGGTTTTAGGGTATGACTTTTTGGGCAATCAGGTGAAGTTTTGTTTTTGTTATTTTGTTTTTGTGTTTATAAGGCTGCTTATTATGAAATAAATTCTTACCTGGGAATCTCCATGGCTGTGGTCTTAAAAGCCTTTTTTTTAAAAAAGTTTGTCTTTGGCATGAGAACAACTCATTATAATAGCTGAAACTTGTCACTAGCAGTTTTTATATGCACTGGATATTTCAAAACAGTGAATAGTTAGTAAATTTCTTTTTGACTGTCTTTATTTAAACATGGTAACAAAGGAGTTTTGTTATTTGGCTGTAACTAGGTTTGTGAACCAGTTTATGACCATACTACCATTACATAAAATATAAAACATTAACAGTTTTTCTTTTTTCACCTTTTTTTGACCTGTCTCCACATTTTACAATTTATTGCTGGATTTTGAGATCAGGTTTTGATAAAATTTTTTCTTTTTCATTTTCTTTTTTTTTTTTTTAAAGAACTGTAGTTATGTTTCATTATTGGTATTGTGCAACCGATCTAAACAGCTCTTACTTACTATAGAGCTGAAAATGCCCAGTGATGTTTTCTTTTTCATTGTAACTAGGTCCTGGAATATGTTTTGAAATGGCAAAATCCATGTTTCAAAGTAAAATAGCTGTTGAAAGATACAGGCAAAGTTGAATCTTCTGTCTTCCTGGCAAAAATGGCATAAAAACTGAGTTGCTAGCTCAAATTCCTGGGTTTCATGGAATTATGATTGAGGCACTACCCTTGTAGTGGCCGTTTCAAGTTTTAATGATTGGTTATGAGACATGTGCTGGATACTGGGCGGTAAGTTGACACAGATATATGTTGACCTGTTAAGCGGATAGCTTGCTTCGTAACGTAACATTTCATGACTTTATATGTCTTTCTATTTTACATTCACAGCATATCTTGAACTGGTTTAAAAAACTAATCAGTATTGATATTACTAATTTTTAAATCGTTAAAAGAAAGACAAGATGATAATATTGAGTGTGCTGTCAGGTTTGCCAAGATGCCAGATTTTTGGAGTGTTAGTGAACGTTAATTTAAAAAATATTTTTCCAGTTGAAATGGCAGTATTCAGTTTTTTCTTAAATCCAGATTTTGTTGTCAACGTAGTTCTTGATGAAATAATTCTATTAGTTTACCAGAACCTGGTGTGTAGTTATATCAGTATTTTTTTGTTTTCTGCAAATGATTACTTGAAGGAACTTCATTGGTTCATATTGGCATGGTATAAGGCCCTTCACATATTGTTTCTTTTTGTTCTAGTTGAGGAAGTAGTGCATTATTAAAATGGAAGTAGAGATCTCTCAATTTAATCTGTTATTCTTGGAGTGTGTGTAGTATTGACAGGGACCTGTGAGGACTTTGTGTCAGTAGCCCTATTGAGCTACAGGAAGTTAAAAGGGCCAGAGTAGGAGTTCTCTGTAACACTTGATTCTCTTCTACTAGGTTTCTTGAGTATTTTTGTTTCCTTTTCACCTGCTACACGCCCTTCTGTCACAAATGAAAATTTCTCTTAAAGTAAAGACAATTAATTGGGCAGTATTTCTCCTAAACCAACAGAGCAATACTTCAAATCTGCTGCAATGACCCTAAACGAGAGGTTCACTTCGTATCAGAAAGCCACGGAAGAGCACAGCGCCCGCCAGAAGAGCCCCGAGATCCACAGGTGTGTGCACTGCTGTGTGGGCGTGGAAGGACGTTGTTTACACAAGATTGTGTTAGAGCTGTGCTATCTTCATGATACCAAGGAACTTTGATCTCATTCCTGATCTATACCTTGAATAAATATATTGTAGTCCTCAAAAGTTTGTAATTTACTGTTTCTTCTTAACTTTCAGTTTATTTGGTTTAAGCTGGTTGTTAGAACTAAAATACTCTTATTGCTCCCCAGTATGGAATTCAATAGTTACCACATTTGCTTTTTGGGAGGGGGTTGGATGCCTAGAGTAACCCTTGAATTTAATTTACTTCCAGTAAGTTTGTAAAATAAAAGTGCTTGGTGAGAGGCAGAACTGTTTTTCAGGAAAAGAGCAGGAATGTTGAAGTCAGACAGTTCTGTTCAAATCCTGGCTCTGTCACTTCATTGGACTGTGATGAACAAGTTATTTAATCTCTGAGCATTAGTTTTTTTCCCATCTAGAAAATAAGGATAACCATATCTGTTCTGCAGGGTTGTGGTGACAATTAGTAGTATTGGTTATGAAGTATCTAACTCAGTGCTTATTACATAGTAGGTGTGATTTTGATGGTGGCTGGTGAAGAACCACTGGGGAGTTGCAACTGACACTAGCTTAAAAAGGCAAGGAAAGGCCCAGACAGAACTAAAGAGCCAGTGAATATGTAGTAAAATTGGACGTACTTAGGAACAAATAATCCTATTGATATTGATGTGTTACTATTGTATGGTAATTGATACCAAATAATCCTCAATTTAATCAAAACATAGTTTTCCTTTTTTAATGATAAAATAAGTTTGATGTTTTAAAAGATCAGGCTTCATTTATATCTAAATAATATGGCTGAAGCAATTTAGTTCATTTTTAATAAACAGATTTTCTTAATTGTCTGTTAGGAATTAGGTTAATACTCTTACTATGCTAAATTAGTCCTTTGGGAGAGAAATAACTGTCTGGTGTTTCCTTTACAAAAAATGGATAATTCTGAGGATTTTTTGAAACTGTAAAAATGTGACTACAAATATACTTTATTTTACATTAAGGAGAATTGACATCTCTCCAAGTGCCCTGAGGAAGCATACTCGTTTAGCAGGGGAAGAGAGAGTTTTTAAAGAAGAAAATCAAAAGGTATGTTTTGAATGGACATTTTTTTCGTGTTAAGTTCAGCTTAGTTAATGATGTTTTACTAAGCACAGTTTTTCTGAGCAAAATGTTTACAGATATTTTCTATTTTTAACTTGTGAATATGTTATATATATTTATGATAGTGTTCCTTCCTAGAAGAAATTAAACTGACACTATACTATGTTTCTAAGTTAAACCAAGAGTAATTTTTTAAAATGCTAAAGAAAAGAAGAAATTAGTTATAAGAAAAGGGTAGAGAATCAATGGGTAGACAAAGGGAAATTATAAAAGCAAAGATACAAATTATATTAGGGTTTCTATAAAGTTTTGAGGTGAAATGGGTGAGCCAGAATAAATATTCCTTAAATTTATGTGTGCCTAAATATTTCTAGGTTCTTCACACAGAGAACAAGAAGTAATTCCTATTACTGGGCATTTTTGATCTGGACTAAGAAATAAGCATTCTAAGAACTCAATTACAAATGAGCATTTGGAACAAAAACTGTGTGTCACTGTTGGAATATTTGTGGATTGGGGCAAGAATGCTTTTAAATTTGAGAGGAGCCTGTGAATGACGGCGTAGGGGCCCTCTGTGAGAATGGCATTCAGTCGTTAGGAGGACTCTGCTTGATAACACTCTAATAACTTGAAATGGACATTTTCTAGGTAGACTAGTCATGTGACAGGCCATAAAAGTCTAGTAGAAACGTGGGGAGAGTAGAAAGGGAGCAACTGTGTCGTAATAGAAAGGTTAGGGGCTCGGGAGTACTGCTTCGTTCCAGTTCTCGCTGTCAACAAGTACTGTCTCTATGATATTTGGAAAAATGTTAGCTTTTTGGACATTGGCTTTCTAATCAGAAAAATGAGAATACGTCTGTCTTGCAGAATTGTTGAATAATTGGACTATTATGAAAACATTAACACTTTGATTACTAGAAGCTGTTAATAACAGTCGAAGTATACACATTATTTAATAGAGCATGCTGTTAACAGATACGGAATTTAGAGCTTAGAAAGAAAGTGGTTTCTTTGCATGGGGCATATTGATCTTTGAAAAACAGATTCTGAGAAGTGAATACTAATTTTGGCTTTTACTTTGAATACCTTGGGTTCAATGTTGGTTAATTTTGTTTTGCCAACAGTTTATTCTATCCTTGTGCTTTGACACAGTGAGTATGTTGCTTCTCTCCTCATTACTCAGACCAGACTTTGCTCTGGAGGAGAAAAAAAGGAGATTACTGATGGATAAGACATTGCTTTTTATTTTTCATCTTCCTATCTGAATGGATAATTAACATGTATGTCAATGTGTAATTAATGTATATGGAGTTTGGAGTTTACAAAGTACTTTGACTTACATCGTCTTGTTACTTGTGGGCTTGGTAAAATACCTAGGCGAATAGGAAGGTTTTTGATCTTGGTTAGATTTTTTCTTTGTTACCCTGGGAGCAAATAGGTGAGTAGTTGATATTGTTTGGAGATATATTTATACTTTCAGTTTTATGAATGCTTATGAATATTATAGCTAGACTTCCCAGAGTAAGTACTTCTTATTGTTGAATACTAGCAAGGATGTCCACATTGCTTAGCATCTTACTGATGTATAATTTTTCTTCATTCCTAGATGCCTCTTTCCATCTTCCTAAATTATATAGTATTTGAAAAAGCAATGGAACAAGAAGGAGGTGAATTGTGACCCAGTTAAACTAATGTCCGTTGCAATACCTGAATTGAGAAAGGGCAGTATATGGCCCAAGATACTGAGTACAGGATTGGGAATAATATCTTTCTGGCTTTGTTTCTACCCTGTTCAACCTCAATTGGTTTCATTAATCATATTTCACGTGCATGTTATGGAAATTGCAGAATTCTTATTTTTGAAGTGATTTTCATTGGGTTGGTCAATTTATTTGGGAAGAGCTTGATGATAATGAGGCTTAAGTAATGAGAATCATTTAGGATCTCTTAACTTTATAGGCAGATGGCTACACCACAACTATAGATTGCAAAGTCTATCGTTGTTCAACTATTAAAAAAGAAAAAGCAACATCATCTGAAAGAGTGAGGGATGATAATGAGGATATGCTGAGTGGAAAAATAATTATTTTACTGTACAAAAGTTCATTATGGATTGGTTTGAACAAAAACCTATGACATTTGCAAGATAACTTAGCTTTTAATAACTTCCCCAGTTCCACTGCATTGTGTACACAAATGTTCGGTAAAACAGTGGAGTACATTTTCAAACAAAAACTAAGTATGGAAGTGGTATGTTATGACCCATTCTTCTCTGATACTAAAATACCACTTTAGAAACGGGCGTAAAATTTGGCTCTGTGTGTGTGTATATATATGTATATGTTTTTTCTATATCTCCCCTGAAATCTGTATTTTACATCTATCTTTTATAGGGAGATAAAAAATTAAGGTGTGATTCTGCTGATCTTCGGCATGACATTGATCGTCGGAGAAAAGAAAGAAGTAAAGAACGGGGGGATTCCAAGGGCTCCAGGGAATCCAGTGGATCAAGAAAGCAGGAAAAAACTACAAAAGAGTACAAGGAATACAAATCTTACAAAGATGACAGGTAATTGTTAAAACTGTGTGAGTTAGGTTTTAGCTTCTAATTAGCCTTTAATAATTGTCAGCTTAATTGCTTTCAATTTTGACTGTGTAATCGAACGTTTAAATTTAAACAATTAAAATTATTTGTTTTACAGCAAAAATGTATTTGTCTTTTACACGGCTTATGGTGGATGAGGACAAAAACTTTGGAATAGCAAGCTAACACTGAAAAAAAAAATGACAAATTAATGTGTCCTATTATCCAGGCTACATCAGGAGGTTGGACTTCAATGCAGTGCATTTCTAGAAACAGTTTGTGTAAGAACTTTGGTTCGTTATGCTTGATTCCGCACTTTTTCAACTCATAACACCCAGAGTACAAGAATTTTAAACTGATAACTAGTGGTTTAACATGGGAGAGATGGGGGGAGGAAGGACTAGTTGTTATGAATAGCAATGTGTCTTAGTCTTTCAAAGTAATGTTTCCGTGGATACTGTTAGCAGTGGTAAGAGTTACTGCAGGTATGGCCTTTTTGGGTGTTCAATTAGCATCATGTAGAGTCAAATAAATAATAGGAATGCTAAGTATCATAGATGATCGTTTTTCTTGCTATTCATTAGGTAAATGCTGGATGTTACTTGTGGTTTTTTATCTATGACTTGTATTTGTAATGTCATATGCTTTTTATTTCAATAACAGAGTTATGGCCCAAACCATACCAGGTGTTCTCACTCAGGGTGTACAAACTGCAGTCATTTTGAAACTTGCCTTAAGAACATTCTTACGTTTTCCTACTCTTCTTTTTCTTTCCTTAAAATAACAAAAAAATAAGTTAAAAATATTGAAGAACTGAACCTTATTCTTGAAGTTTCCAGACTGCTAGTTTCTAACTGGCAAGCCATAGCCTGTTTTTCAGTAGTGATGTAAAACAGATACTGAAGGAGAATGGAGACAGACTGTCAAAGTTTAACACCCAATCATTTTAGTTATGTGATAATTTTAATAGGGGATAGTTTTTTTGACTTTAAAAGTATCCCTCTTATTATAAGATACAACAAAGTCTTATCTTTTTAAAAATAGCACATATTTTCTTATTTTTTTTCTTTATTTTGCAGTAAACATAAAAGTAGAGAGCAAGATCATTCTCGATCTTCATCTTCATCAGCATCACCTTCTTCTCCCAGCTCTCGAGAAGAAAAGGAGAGTAAGAAGGAAAGAGAAGAAGAATTTAAAACTCATCATGAACTGAAGGAATACTCAGGCTTTGCGGGAGTTAGCCGACCACGAGGAACCTTTGTAAGTAATAAAACTGTCTCTGATGGTTTGATAGCACTTTACCGTAGAGCACTGCACCTAAGGAAAGGAAAGTACATGATTTAGACCTTGTTCCGTGAGTCCTTACTCCTACATCAGAATTAGGCTCAAAAACGAGATCGTATTTGAAGTGTCGTCTTCATTAAGAAATGCCATTTAGGGGAAGGGAGGAAGGGCTGGAGCGGGGAACAGTGCTTTCTTTGTACACAGAGTGAAAAATAAATGTTTTTGCCCGATTTAGAAAAAACATAAGAGAGATGCCATTTTGAGATCTAGAAGCATGTATATGAACCAGATACTTTTCTTAACTTTGGGATCAGTAAGTGTACATAGCGCTTACAGACCCAAGAGTCAAGGAAAGTTACTGATTTAGATCCATGTCTTTAATCACTTATGTTTTGAAAAGATGTTTTAAAACTTTGAAAAAATTCATATGTTCATCTCTGTATTACATCTGTTTTCATTTTTGCCTATTTTCTTCAAGTCCTTATATGTGAATCATAGAAGTTATGTAACTTTTCTTTTTATTCTACATAGCATACACATTATCCCCATGTTTCCATAAATTTGTTAGAGTTATTGAGTTAATGACTTCATAGCAGTGCATCTTCTTGACTCTTTAAGTTCTAGATTCAGATTCCTACCTTGGGCGAGTATCCAGTTGGTTATTAGTAGGGTTCATTAATTAGATAATTTGGAAAAGAGATGAGCTTTGCTTATATGGTGACAGATGTAGTTGAACACATTGGGCTCCTATGATAATTCAAAGGAATTAGACAACTCTTTTGGCTAGTAAAAGGGAAAAGAACCAACATGATTATTTTCGGATATTAATTCAGGCCATGAAAGTGCAATATTCTAACACTTAGGTTGACCGTGCATTTCTTAACTTACTCAGCTTTCAGTAAGCAGAATTTTTGCCTATGATGTAAAAATGGCCATGCTTTCCATCCTCAGTGGCTATGAAATTGAGATTTAGGAAGGAAATTAGGAAATATTTGTTTTGTTACTGCAGTAAAATTAGAATTTGCATGTAACTAAATACCTTTTTATTGCATTACTAAACAACTTTGTTAATGTTAATCAGTTTCGAATTAGAGGCAGAGGAAGAGCCAGAGGAGTTTTTGCTGGGACAAATACTGGTCCAAACAACTCAAATACTACTTTTCAAAAGAGACCGAAGGAAGAGGAATGGGATCCAGAATATACCCCAAAGAGCAAGAAGTACTTCTTGGTGGGTGTTAGAAATCTGTGTTTATTTGGTTTGCATTAATTTTCAAAGCATACTGGGTGCATACGTTTGAGTACAGGTATCCACTACCATGAGAACTTTCACCGTAATGCCAGAAACCTTGTTAAAAATTCATTACCCAGATGATTTGAAGTTTTGAAAATGTCAGTCCCTTTAGTCCTGTTTGTACTTTATTAACATCACCTGTGGGCTGATCAGGGTAACCTAAAAATACACCTGATTTGATAGCCACATTTAGGAAAGAACATTAGCATGTTTCATATCTGTCTATAAGACAGTGAAAGATGTAGACACTTCTCATTAAGATTTACCTTCCATCATCATAGCGATTTTTTAAAGTGAAAGATGAGAATTCTCCTCACAGTATATGTAATTAAGGATCTCAGGGAGGCTGTTAACTTTCATTGGAGTAAAAGGAAGATGAAAGATGACTTTATGGGAAAGTTGCTGGATATACTAGTTTATGCTTCCTTGTAATGCTTTTCCCTCTGAAATAGTTTTCTAAGGGATGAAGCTAGAGGAGGTGGGTCCTGAAAGATTCTCTAGGTAATGATGGAAATTTCTTGCAGTTTGGCATGGGAGAAAAGAGTCTGTCCTGCATTATAGACAGAGACTTAAGAAAATACCCCAACTTTTACCAGAAGTATTCATTTTTGTTATAGCTTCTCAGAGAAGTCATGTTTCAGAGACTAGTTCTGAGGACTAATTGTTTTGTTGAAACAAGATGGAAAATAGTGCTGGATTTACAGAATTTTGTCTTTCATTTGGCTTTTTATGAATATATTTGAATAAACCTGAATGACCATGACATATTTGCTAAGTTAAAAGAGCTGTATTCTGAAGTAGATCTATGTTTTGTTTGGAGAATGGGCAATATAGTTGTTTTGAAAGTTAATTTCCATTTGTTTCTTTTTTGGGTACTTTAATGACCAAGAGTCCAAAAAAGTTAGATTTTTACAGCGCACATAATATGTTGGCTCAACATATGCCTCCTCTGAGGCAAAATTTATCATTGATTGGGTTACTTGAGCTGATAATCCAGAAAGTGAAAGGCATTTCATTCAGTTATATAAAAGTATAAAGGATCCGTTTTCTTTTTGATTTAAGAATTTATGTATTAACAGACTGCTCTTTATGCTAAGTACTAAGGATGGAGAGACAAATACCATGGTTCCATTTCTTGGCTTAGAGACCAGTAATGGAGAAATAGAAATTCTAAATCTGTATGGGGGATTTCCTCCAAAGGTGGAAATAGTGGATTACTGCGAAGGGGAGATTGATCAGGAGAAACTTGGTAGAGGAACTGGCTTGAATCTTGAGCTTGAAAGATGGGCAGGTGTACTGGAAATAGCACAAGGAGTGAAACATTCCCCTACAGAGAACTCCCAGGTGCCTAGATGGTTGGTGTAAGTTTGGGAAAATTGAGAATAAGCAGGAGCCAAGTTGTGGAAGGCCATGATGTTTTAATACATTTGGATTTTAAGCAGATTTTAGAAAAACCGTGGTTTTGAGAACAGTTACATATGAGAGATATTGAGTGTCTGAACCTAAGGGGCTAGATTTGAGGAAAGTTAAAGTAACGTTTATGAGGACTTATTTAGGGATGCACCAGTTGCCTGTTGGTAGTGAGAAGAAGGAATCTCTCTAAGATGCGGAATACAGGGGAAAGAAGCCCATTTGAGGAGAAGATTTAAGTTCTGTTCTTGTAGTGCCTGAGAGAAATCAAGTGGAGATGTGCAATGGATAGTTGCTAGTGCAGATCGAGAGAGAGGAAAAAGAAATCTAGGAGCCATCCTCTTACAGGTCACAGTTAGAGCCATGGTGAGATCTCCCAGTCAGAAGAGAAGAGACTAAAAGGCCAGCCTTTCAAAAGTGGGGTGAGGAGTGAGAGTAACAGTGCCAGACAGTGGAGCAAATGTGGAAGGTCAGAAAGTTGAGGGAAGTGATGAGAGGTGAAGAAGGAGATAGTAATTAACTGTTTAACACCTTTAACATTTTACATACATTTAATTTAGCTAGACCTTCGTCTTTCTGTGGCGTACTTTCAGAATCTGATATCATAGCTTTTACCTTAAATTGGGACATTGTCATTTTAGGTTGGCCTATAATTAGTAGTTTTACTAATCAAAGTGTGTGTTATTTTAAGAATTTATCCACTTATAAGTAGCAGTAGCATTTTATACATTCCTATTCTGGGCTGTATTTAAAAATCTTTGTTTCTGTATAAGACATACACATGCATTTGTCACAGACTAATGTTCACTAGAAGTAAATGACAACTTTGGATTTTACATGGATATTTAAATTTAAAAGATTTTTCATTTTCTGTAAAGATACTTTTCAGACAGCTAGGTTTATAATAGAGATAAAAATATAATTCAGAAGAAATGAAGTCAAATACTATAGTCATTCTCCTGGATTCTTTTAGAATACTCAACCAGCATGAAAATTTTGCCCATAGTAACGAAACATTAATACTTGGTGATAATAATAGATAACGTTCATTCAGCATATGTACTATGCTAGGCACCATTCTAAGTGTTTTACGTGTATTAACTTATTTCATACTTGCAAAATCCTCTTGAGGGGGGGCCATTGCTTTTACAGATGGAAAATCCAAGGTACAGAGATTGGGCAGCTTGACCAAAGTTACATGGCCAGTAGGAGTGGGGTCAGTGTTTGAACCCGTGCATTGGGCTCCAGAGCCAGGGTGCTGAAGGCACCATATCATTCTTCCAACAATACTGAGTAATAGTAACATTTATTGCATTCTTTTCTGAAATTTTCCATCTCAAAACTTGGATGTATACAAAGATATGGTTATGTTTTTAGAGCTAAGTCCTCCAGGAAAGGTAATAGTCCTAGACCCTGAAATTCTGTGGAGGGGTGAGTATATGAAGCGTTGGAGCAAGTGGGGAAGTGCTGAAGTGGGTGAGTTCTCAGTGTTAATGCTGTTGTCTGAGGAGGAGAAAGTCCCTAGTGGGGAAGGAGGTTCAGGGTTGGAATTTTAATAAATTAACCCTTTGAAACTTGATCATTTTATAGAGAAGAGATGAGAGGATTCAGAATGTCTTGGTTCTAATGTGGCCTTCTTTGTTAACATATTTTTGGCTGTGTATTATAAATATCAAACTTTTCTGGCCCTTTATCTTTGAATTAATTTTTAAAAATTGTAATAAGACTAAAATCTTGGATATAAGAATTTGAGGATTAAGCGTTTGTATGCTTAGTATCAAAATGTCACTTAGGTAGCATCCAGATTACTCTGAAAAACACACCCTAATCACTTAGCTGCCATTTTCTTTATCTAGTTTCAGATGATTGTATATTTAAAAGTAATGCCTAGTTTAACTCCAGTGTCTAGCTTTGCCGTTGCTTTTTGTGTGTCTGCTAACTCTTAGCTCCCTCAAATGGCACTCATTTACCACCACTAAGATACCTGGGAAGTGTATTCTGTGGGTGATGGGCATAAGGGGTGGTGGAAGGACTAGCTCTGTGGCCTTGGGCAAGTTAGTCAATTTCTCTGTGCCTCAGTTTCTTTATATCCAAAGTGGGATTAGTCATAGTACTCTGCAGGGTTGTTCTGAGGATTAGCTGAATAAATACATGGGAAGTGCTCAGAGCAGTGCCTTACTGTTAGTAAACACCATATAAACATTGTTGCCACGGTTCAATCAATGTTTACTTGTCAGAGGCTGGGCCAGGCACTTTTACAGATCCCCTGTTTTCCTTCAAGGCTGTCTCCCTTTTTTAAAACGAAGTCAACTCACACAGTTCCTGTTAAGATTGAAACTCATGCCTCTGCTTCTTCCCACAAATCCATGGAATACCATATAAACACCACAGGCTGCAGAAACTGTAGCTGGGTGTGCTAATGCCAAAAGGAAGCCTGAAATTATGTGATTGCATGGGCATCATGTTGAGTGGCAGACATTTAAAATAGGTTATTTCAGGTTTACAATGAAACTTTCTGACATATTGAAATTTACACTTTTGATAGTTCCTAAATTCATTCTTTATGGAGTTATGCCCACCTCTAGCTAGTGATCTTTCACTGGTTTAGTAAAGAGATTAGAAATTGGCAAGTGCTCTTTCATGTAGTCTTCTAATTACAAGTCGTGCAGGAGAGTCATATGTATTATGAATATGCACCAAGACACATTCTGTGTTTTGAAAAAGGTGCTCATATATCATATGTACTATTTGGAGAAAGGTTAGTGACTTTGGGAGAGCAGATCAATACCGGTATTCCATAGTTATGCAACATTGCTTGTGTTATGCTTGTTTCTTAAAGAGGCATCATTTTGCCTCATCTCCTGTTTTTGTAGGTGGTGAACTTAAAAGCTTAAGTTTGAGTTAGGCAGCAGTTAATTAAATTAGAGGAGAACTTTGGCTTTTCGTTTGTGTTTTGGGATGTAATACTCGTCTACTTATCCGCAAAGTCAAGTACTTTGCAGTTTTGCAGATTGCTTTGATTAATGGAACAGTTGGTAATTTGGGGAATGTGTATTTGGATACAGTTGATGAAAAATTAAAGTTGGAATGTAATAGCTGCAGTACTGGAGATTGGTGAAGAAGAAATAAGTTGAGATATTACTCTGGGGACCATTTAGCCTGTGAGATCCCTAGACCAGAACATTGATGTGTAATATACACTGATTTAAATTTAGATCCTTGTAGGATTTTAAAATCAGTTCCTACATGTAAAGTATAATTCATACCACTTATTTTACTTAGTAAATGTTAACTGATAATGTTGTAATGACTTTGCTGCATTTTTATGACTAAGGTAATTTTTTGGGGAAAAATATTGATTATTTTATCTCATTTGCATCCAGTGTAATAACAAGTGGACTTAGATTGAAATTATAATGGAAAGCAAAAATGTCAAAATTTTGAAAATCGGCAGTAGTTTAGCATTTGAGATTTCTCCAAAAAATTGTCTGGACAGCTCCCAATGCTCGGGTTACTAAGCAGTAGGATACAATTATTCGCTTTGAAAATGGAATATACTTTTGTTGAAAAGTTCTGTTTTATTGGTTTTGTTTTACTGTGTTTTAGAGCATTACCAATCTCGTATATCCAATCTTCAGAAGATTTATACCATGTCTTATGATTGGGAATATAATTATCTGTCTTACAAAGAAAGACATTTCAGTGATGATTGTTTTAACCTTTCTGTAGCATGATGACAGAGATGATGGTGTGGATTATTGGGCCAAAAGAGGAAGAGGTCGTGGTACTTTTCAACGTGGCAGAGGGCGCTTTAACTTCAAAAAATCAGGTAGCAGTCCAAAATGGACTCATGACAAATACCAAGGGGACGGGATTGTTGAAGATGAAGAAGAGACCATGGAAAATAATGAAGAAAAGAAGGACAGACGCAAAGAAGAAAAGGTAGAAAATTTCAACCTGTTAGTGATTCTAACAGATTTTCTTGCATGTATTTGGTGCACCAATTATTTAATTTTTAGGAACAATTACGGTTATAGAACATAGATCATTTTCAGTCTATACATCTTTGCTAATCTCTATTTTCTCTGTTTTTTCTTTTTAGGAATAGTAAATCTGAAGTGAGATTGCAACAGAGAGCAGAACTTACACCTACCGTTTTTTTACCTGATTTTTGTTTTCAAATAAGAATGTAAGCATTTTACTTAAATTTTACTGTTTGCAAGTAGTCTATAGAAATTTTGTTTTAAGTCTTCAAATATCTTGAAAAAATAGTAGACTGTATGTTGAAAATCGTACTGAAATAAAGTAGAAAATTGTTACGTACCATATTTGTAACTATCAACTTTTAAAAAAATACTTTTACTGTTTTTGTTACATGCATTGTAATTCTGCTTTGTCTATAAGATATGGTCAAGTACAGCTCTGTGAAAGTTCTGATTCTCTTCCCTCCCTGTTTGTCAATGTTTATTCTGAAGTAAACGTTAGCTCTACATACAAATCCCTGAACCGAAGTTGTTTAGAGACCACACTAATTATTTTAATTATATGCGTCTGCTTAACATTTTCCTTAATTCAAACACACTACATTGTAGGGTGACTAATTTTTGAAGTGTACCAGAGAAAAAGTTGTTCCTTTGGTAAACTAAGGTAGTTTAACACTTGAGCGAATGGTTGAGAAGACAAAAAGCTTCACCAGTAGCTAAAAAGTACAAGCAATTAAAAGTTAGATTGAAAAGTATGAGAATTTTTTTTTTCTTTTTTTTTTTACTGAAAGCAAGCAGTGGCCTATAAAAACCATTCTTAGGAGCCTTTACTATTTGGGTTCAGAATTCAATGTTTTCTTTCTATTCTTGTTTGAAAGTTTGAGTCATGGTCTTAGATATTGGCTATTTGAGAGGGGAAACTGGAATGTCATAATACCGCAAATAAAAGCCCCATTCCGACAGAATGTCTGAGTTTTAAAAGAACAAAACCTATATTCTTGGTGTTAGTATGGAAGAGGATTATCCTGCAGAATAACTTGATACCTTAAAAAGATGTACCTGATTTCATATCTTACATATTTATTTGAGCTTTTGGACAGCCGACTCACTAGTTTATAGTCTGACCATAAGGAAAAATAGGCAATTGGAGCATACTGTTCATTTGTAGTATTTTAAGTAACTTGTTTTTCAAATGTCATCAATAAAAAGTTTTGACAGGAAGTTTGTTGCAGCATTGATCTGATAACTTGGTTTTTATTTTTTTTCCCTATTTCAGTTGCAGTTTATAAAATGGCTTTTTGGTTTTTTTCCTAAGGGTCCTTTATCTTTATGTTTATGCTGATAGGTCTTTTTAAAGGAATGAAAATTCAAGATAGTGAATTTCAGTGTGAAGTCTTTCTGCATTATGAGCACATATAAGAGTCATCAAATTCCATTTGTTAATTCACCAACCGAATTGTTTGTATATGTTTGCATTAAAAGGAGATGATGCTTATTCTGTTCGTGTAAACTTTGAAAGATCTTAAATAACATGGCTCTTTCATCCTCACTTGATGATTTGTAATGCTTCTAACATCTTAATTAGCAGGAGCATTTGCTAAAAGCTGTAAGGGGAAAAATGAAAACAAAACGCAATATGTGTGATGTTTATGGCCCTAAGATCCTTAGTATTGTATGATTTTTCTTATTGATTTTTTCTTTCTGAAATTGTTAGAGAAGAGGAAATACTGTCAAAGCAGGTATGTGTTGCATTAATCGGGACACAGCTAATGTTCTCCTGGTCAGAATAATATTTAACATGCTAAAGAAACACGGATTTGATCTCCACTATAGGAGAATTTTCACAACCTCTTTATTTTATACAAATAATTGTAGCTTTTATTTGAACAGTTATTATTTGGCTAGACACTGAATCTCTCTATTCATGACTATAAATGTGTAGTTTTGCTTTTTCACTTGAGACAGTAGGAAAAAGGGAATTTGCTGAGAAATTATTTAATAGGGAGTTGGAATAAAGCTACTATGTCCCATCAGCAGGTTATATTTAAATGAAATTGCTTTAATTCAAATATATCCATGATTTGATTACTTTTATTCTCTCAAAATTGAGGACGGTGTCATCCCTGAATATAGTCGCAGGGTGATTTGTAAGAACTGCAGTAGAATGCTGTCGTGGATGTGATCTTTTTCAGAGCCAAGCATATCAAACGTAGCCTGCATGTATTTTTTTAAACCACAGTTTAACTCCACACTTCATGACGTGTTACAAAAGCTGAATGGTTCCTCTTGGTGAGGATATTTGTTTACAATAAAATAATACCTCTTTGATACCCGTGCTAACAGACTTCCTTTTGCCTGGAGGAGGAAAATAAAAATGAACCAAAGGATATTTCCAGAAAGGATTAAGAAAGCTGTTTAAGAAGGCCATGACTCAGTCCTTAGGTCTGTATACCTTTCAGCATCATAGGAATTTTAATATAACAACAAAATATGCGTTTCGGATTGCAGCCTGCTTTAAGGAATTCCTCTTGTTCCCTTTGTCACAGGTAAAATCAAGTGTTGGGAATTAGAATTTGAGAAAAAATACTACCCAATAAGAATGAATGTAGACGGCTAAACGATTCTTACTCAGTGTGATGTATAATGCAACAGGGACTCTTGTAAATTGTCATATGCCAATAAAATGTCGTAAGTGGTAATAGCTGTTGTTTTTTTACCTGATTTTGAGACTGTTTCTGTGTCTGTTCTACACAACTGATTTTAGAATACCAACTTGTCTGTTAGGAGGATCAGTGGTATATGGTGTGACTTTTTGAGGGGTTGATAAATACTTTATAAAACTCCCTAAACCACTAATTATTATTTTTTATTATTCTCCTGAGAACATGGGAAATTTTGCAGTGGATAATTCTAAGCTATTATTAGAGAATATAGGAATTCTAGATTTCTAGTCTAATTCTCCTATTCTTATGTTAATACAGGAACTTATCAGCCGTAATATTATGATGGAGAATCAGCATTACTTCTCTTCCTTTCTGAAAATGTAGTAGTCACTTAGTAACAAAAAAGAGTTTTTTAAAGTTACTCTTTGTTCACTTTGAGGAAGATCTGGTGTAATTCTTACCCTCTTATGAGTTATTTGAAACGTAAAGTGGGCTATTTTGTGTAGTTTAAACAAAAGCATTTTCCCAGAAATTTAAGTGCTAAGACAAGTACATTCTGACTAGTAAAAATGGCAAATTTTCCCTTTAAAAGTTTGTTAGAGAAATAAGAACTATGTGTGTGTATGCTTAACTATAATGGGTAGTTACAATGTTGTGTTGTATACCAGTTTCCTACTTAAAAAATATGCTGTCTTATGTATTGGGGACATTTATTTAACTTTTTTTTTCTTTTAAAGTTTACATCTTTTTTCTTTTCCTTTTTCTCTTTCTCTTTGGGTTTCAACTGGAATCCCTTTGGGATATACTTTGTTTCCATATGGAACAATACTCCTTTCACATTTCTGAGAAGTACAGAGACCTTTCTCAGTATGTGCATTTGCAAAATAGGGAAGGCAAATGGAGATAGAAACTTTATTGTCATGGATTGTGTTTGGCTAGACTCAGTCTCTCAGTAGTAGATCCTGATACATCCCTTAATAAAATCTTAAGAGTATAATCAGCTGTGTACATTTAGGGTATAGTTGAAACCATTCTCAAATAGTTGAAGTCATTATTGTTAAGTCTGAATGTCAAGGGTCTAATTGTTCACTTTATTGAGGTAGATATTAAAAATTAGGAGTCTGTTGATGAAGTTTTAAGTGAAGAAGGTTTGTTATTATGCAGTTTCTTAGAATCCAGGCGTATATGGAAATTAGTTGTATTCCATTGTCTGACTCGAGAGCCTTATAGATGTATGAGCTGGACTCCTTATGTTTCAGAAACATTTAGTAATGATTAGTGTGCAGATGAAGCCAAAGTTTTACATTGAGTTGCGTGTGCAGGTTCTCTACGTATTATATTACCTCGTACTTTAGCCTTTAAAAATAGACCCCACTGGTTAAAAAAAAGAGAAAAGCTGTCAGGATGGCACTTCACCATCACTACTAGAAAAAACCTCAAATAGTGTGTCTTAATTATGATCTGTACATACGAAAAATAATTTTCCTACACACGTTTTTTAGGTGTTTTACCAGTGAACTGATTTGCAGCACCGTTAAAATGCAGAAGATAATCTTGATTCTTGCAAGTAGAAAAACGTTGGGCAAGTGGGTATTTTTTTTTTGAGGAAGATTAGGCCTGAGCTAATGTCTGCTGCCAAGCCTCCTCTTTTTGCTTAGGAAGATTGGCCCTAAGCTAACATTTGTGTCCATCTTCCTCTATTTTATATGTGGGATGCCTGCCACACCATGGATTGATGAGTGTGTGTAGGTCTGCACCTGGAATCTGAACCAGCAAACCCCAGGCAGTGGAGCACGCAAACTTAACTGATGTGCCGCTGGGCTGGCCCTGGGCAAGTGGGTTTTAATGCTGTTCTCCTATAAGAATGGGAATCTGTTTTTTTCTTAGTACTAATCTCTTGGGTTGCCCGACTTCCTGATTCAATAATAATGAGCTCTTCTTAGTAAAAGTAGATGACAGTACGTACACCACACACTTAGGTGACTTGAAAGGATTTGCATTCACAGCAGTGAACGGTGTGTTTGGTAATGATAGCTTCGTGGTGCTGACAGTACAGTCATGCCTTGCTTAATGATAGGGACTGTGTCGTTAGGCTCATTGTGTAAACATCAGAGTGTACTTAGACAAACCTGGATGGTACAGCCTGTTACACAGTAGGCTATATGATACTCACCTTATGGGATCATCATCATACACGTGGTCTGTAGTCGACTGAAATGTTAACCTGGCCTGTGACTGCAGTTGCAAATTTCGTAGAATGTAAAGAGTTACAAAAATAAAGACTACAACTCTCATTCTCCAGAATAGTGCTTTGCTTGCTATCTTATCTAGTCCTTGACTGTGGAGGGTCATACTTTTTCTGTTTTATTTGTAATAAAAAAGGGAAAATCATAATCCTTTTATTAAGCTTCCAGGGTACTTCTATGGCTGCCATGAGGGATGTTAAATATGCTTTGAAATTTTTCTTTTTGAGGATGTTATTTTTCTTTTTTCTTCCCAAAGTCCCCCAGTACATAGTTGCATGTTTTTAGTTGTGGGTCCTTCTAGTTGTGGCATGTGGGACGCCGCCCCAGCATGGCCCCATGAGCGGTGCCATGTCACTGCCCAGGGTCCAAACCGGTGAACCCTTGGGCTACTGAAGCAGAGCGCTCGAACTTAACCACTGGGCCACGGGGTCAGCCCCTGAGATCTTTTTTTTTTTAAAGAAGCCGAATATCATTGCGAAATGTATGCATGAAAAGATAGTCAGAATACAGAATTTAACTGGTTAATGTCAGTATACAGTTATCTTTTGTGTGTCCATTTGGGGATGGTACTCAACTTTCAAATCACAGTCTCCTCCTCACCGCCACGCTGCTATGGTAAAGATGCTCATCACTTGCCCCAGCTGCTGCAGTAGTGTCCTAACTTAGGCTCCTTGACCCTTAAATTTCATCCTTTAGTTGCCATTTGTAGGATGTTTTCCACTTGCAAAATTAATGTCATTTTTAAGTTAAAAACCCTTTGATGTCTTCCCATTGCCCAAACCTTAGTTGAGGTGAACTACAGGAATTCCCTATGAGCTGCTTTTTGCCTTCCTGTTTATGCCACTCCTTGTTCACTTAGGTATCTTAAAATCTTTCACCCTAGCAAAAAATTACAAAGTGCTCTTTTGTCTTCATTGAATGCAGCATATTCTTTTAGGCTAGCAACTCATTCCATTTACGTCTTCCTTTGCCAGAATAAGTGTTGAGCACTTAGCATTGTGTACGGTGCACATACTATAGGTATGTAATAAATGCTCCTTGAGTGTATAAACAAAAGCATGATAAGTGCATATGTATAGAAGTTTGGTATAAACCAATTTATTTTATGGCTGCTAGTAAAACAGTTCAATCTAAGCTACTTTAAAAATGTGCTGAACAGGAGAGTTAGCTTGTTAATCTTTTTATACATTATTTAAGTCAACTTGTGTGTGTGGTTTTGGAGTACTTTTTTGTTTATTTTTTGGTGAGGAAGATCGGCCCTGAGCTAACATCTGTTGCCAATCTTCCTCTATTTTATGTGGGATGCCGCCACAGCATGGCTTGACAAGTAGTGCTAGGTCTGTGCCCAGGATCTGAGCCCTGTGAACCTTGGGCTGCCCAAGCAGAGTGCGTGAACTTAACCACTACGCCACCAGGCCAGCCCCCGGAGTACCATATTTTTAAGAGAAAATATTTAACTAATACATTTAAAGGAAGGGGGTAACGAGGAGCTTGAGGTGTGAAGTTGTGTCCTGTGAATAGTTGGAAAGGTATGTTCCCTGTAGAAATGGGTGAGAATGGGTGCTGATAGCAGTCTTCAGGAATGCAAAGTGCTTTCCCTGAGAAGAGGAGGAGTCAGCTTAAAGGCAGGGAGGCCCAGGGAGGGCGCTTGACAGCATCTTGTCCAACCTCGTTTTAACATGGTCCCTGTTTAGAGGACAGACCAGAGCCAGGAAGTACAAATCGTAGGTGTGTAGACCTTTGTCGACTCAGTGGGCTAACATTTGACAGCTGAGTGTTGAAAAAGTGGTGTGAGCAAGTCTGGCGATTCGGTGGTGACCGTCAGGAGTGCCGTGCTTCTCTGCGTTACCTGCCACTCAACATTCAGAGCTGCGTTTATTCAAGTGCTTGCTTTATTAAATTGGATATCAACTGAAATTACCAGTGATAATTTAAAAAAAAAACTAAGTTGATTCCCATCACAACATTGAAAGAATGTAGCAATAATGCAGCATTTTTGTTTAAGTCTTACGTCATTTATGACGTGCCAAATCTTTGGGTGACAAATAATTTACTGTTAGCTGTAAGACAATCAAATTATTTGAAATTTTTATGAAGTAGAATTTTTTTATTCTTGTTACTTGGACCGTGACAAGATTGAAAATTATGAGTTGATTATCACTAAAAATGCAAAGTATTAAGTGGAAACATTAGGAATACTGATGGACTGTCTGGGTGATCCAGAAGCAGAGTAAGACTGGAAGGACAACCTTTAGTTTTTCAGTGTTCTAGGTTTTAACCAACTCTTTTTAGGCGATTGACAGGAGTCCAGGCATACTTACATGTGAACGTACAATTGTATCAGAAAACAGATTGCAGAATCTATCAAATCATCTGACTCTTCTAAAAATAATGGAACCAGAAAATCAAGCAGCAGTTCACCTTTATGCCTTTAGAGAGGTCTAGCTATGGTAGAGTATTTTTGTTCAAAAATAGTATGAGTAGTTGTAAACACACAAGACCTTTGTATTCAAACACTAAGCATAACCTGAAATTTCCTACATAGAAATTACTTAAAGGTTCATATAAATAGAAATCCTGCTCTTTACACTGTAAACATTTAACTTAGATTTTGTAGTTTTAGTATTACTACAATAGCAATTTGTAGATATATAGGTAGTAGATCTCAACTCTTTTCCATTAATCGTTTTTATTGTCAATATAAAAAATTTCAGGACAATTTAATTGGGAACATTTTAATATCAAGGAAAATCTTGGTCTTAGTTTCAAGTGTTTAAATTTTTTAAATAAATAATTGGAAAGTCATAACCTTTAAGACGTGTCTACTCTCTTAAACGGCACTGGTCTCATTACTGCCACCCCTGAGAGCCTTCAAGGTCTGCAGAGCAGAAGGGAAAAGGCCCTGAGTACAAATGTGAAATTTGAACTTGGCTGTGTACCCAGTCTGGAGGCCACCCTTTAATGAGACCCGTGGTTAAGGTCCGAGAGGCTGTTACTTTAGTAGGATGTTGTATTGTGCCCCATTGCTTAAGATAATTATGCTAATTTTGAGTTCGCATACCTAATCAGCTAAAATTTAGGCTTGTGTCACAAGGCTAATAGATTCTACGAGCAGTTGGCAAGATTGAGTACACATCCTTCTAGCTTTTGTCTAAACCAGCCCTCAGCCTCTCTGAGCCTCTCTGCATTAATTCACTGAAAAAATACGGGGTGTAAAGATGAATAAAAAATTCTTGGTCATGGGCATCCAGAACATAGTATGATGACTAACTATAATGTATTATTAGTGGTTATGGAAAAAGACGTCTAAGATAAGACCAAATGCCTATGGACAGCATTTGCAGTTAAAGGAGGTAACTGCTTTCTCCACAAACCCCCAAATACCACTGGATGGGGACAGACCACCAAACTGCCTGGGTTGGTTTCTGTGCGAGTAGAAGGAAGAATTGGAGCAGTTTACCCCAGGGAGTGTGAAAGGGACCTGCCAGTGCCAGACTTTGAGGGACAGGACCCCATGCTGAGGAGAAAGTACTGAAAGGGGAATCAAATTGAGCAGGACAGAGACAACAGACAAGGAGAGGGCCTGGTACAGAGCAGTGGGCTCACTCTGCTCCCCGCGATCGGAGCCAGTCAGTCACGAGCTAGGGATGGAGAAAGGAAGTTTAGTCAGATCAAGTGGCACAGTCTGGAAGATGGTGGAGTAACGTCTCAAAAACCCGTCTTCCAGGATTATGGAATCTTGAGGCATTTCTATAGGGAAATGGGCAGTGAGGAGGGGGTTTCCTTCAGGTATGATGGACTCCAGGGTCTTTTATTGTACCCTTCATAAGCCAGCTGCGATGAATCCCTGTGGGTGTGTTTGCCGCCTGTGGTCAGCCTGTTCCTCGAGAGAAACTCAGAACAAAGTTTTAATTTATCAAGCTATTGGGGAGCACATGTGTAAGTGGAGGCTGTAAATCAGGAGAGCATGTGGATTTCTTAGAGTACCTGCAGAGCAGCCAGTACTCACACAGAGGAGGGGCTGGGCCCATTTAGTGTAGCAAGATGGACTCACAGGCCTAGATCAAGCTGGAGGAGGGGAACATAACCAGGAAAATGTTAGAAAGCCACCGTATTTCTGAGCACTACTCAAAAACAACAGAAAAGGTAGCTCTGTAAAGTCCGAAAAGCTTTCCTGAATCCTGCATCATTCTAAAAGTTCAGGAAAATAATTTCATGTGAAAGTGAGCAACAGAAAAACATTAATGTCAAATTTCATAAAAGGTGGTCAGGATGAGGTACAGTGGGTCCCTGCCTTATCCCCGGGGATACTGGAACCGGCAAACAGTTACCATTGATGATTAAGTATCTAGATACTAAAGTTTTTTCCTTTTTGCAATTATTGATTACAGCTTTTAGCTGTTTGACCCACCCATTGTTAACTGTGCTGCTTAGGCAATATGCTGTCTGACTCCACTAGGCCCTACAGATAGCATCTCCCTGGAGCCTGGGTCACCACGGTAGTGGGTGTGTGAGCTGTTGTTCAGGAATTAGAACCCCTTGTCCATTCCAGGCTGGTTGAGAACATCAACTGGGCCTGAGCAGATGTCTGTAAGCAACCTTTTGACATCAAGAGGCTAAAAACTCCACCCTCAGATCATGCCCACGCTGCCATTTTGTGAGCATGGGTCCTATGAAAAGGCATGGAGTCTGACTACGTTTTTGCAGATCATCAATGACCTCACCTCTCCTCATCTCCAATCACCTCTCCACATTTCAGACCACCTCGCTCCCTACCCCATAAATACCTCTGAGTCCCTGTTTTCTGGGAAGTGGTTTTGGGACTCCTGCTCTCGCTTCCTCATGTGGCTGCCTTGTGATTAAACCCTCTTGTTGCAATCTCCTCGTCCTGGTGTTTGGCTCTCCGGATGGCGGGCAAAAACGAACCTGGGTCGGTAACAATACCTCTCCCAATGGGTCCCTGAAAACGGGAGTAGCACTGAGCCCTGCATGTACTAAGTTTTTTCTTTTACGTGTATGCCTGTGATAATGTTTATGTATTTAGGCGCGGTAAAAGGCTAACAGTAATACATTGAACAACTGAAATGTATACAGTAATAAAAGTTATGTCATAACTGAGACAGCTGGAAGTGACTAATGGTGGGTAGGGTGTCCAGCATTGCTGCACAAAGGGTGGGTCACATCCAGGACAGGACAGCGGCATGGCACAATACTTGATCAAGCTGCTTAGAGCGGCGTGCAGTTTAAAGCAGGAATGATTTCTGGAATTGTCCATTTTGTGTTTTTGGACCACCAGGGAATGGAAACTGTGGGAATTGAAGCCAGGGATAAGGGGGACCAGCGTGTGTGTGAATGCTTTAGTAAACGTAGAATGGACGAAGGTGCTCCGCGAAATGAATTGTGGGGAAAGCTGCCAGCAAAGCATCCCTGGAGGACGGTGCTGCTGCCCTGGGCCCGCCTTGCTACCCAAATCTTGAGCTGAGCATTGAGCTCTGTCGACAGTGCAGCCTGAAGGCGGGTTTGGTTCTCAAGGGATGGTTTCACTCTGGCCCTATTATGTGCTGTATTTGTTACCAGACTGGAAAGGGAGGAGGTTCTAAGTTCGTTATTTATTCACTTATGAGGACAAAAGGGAACTTGAGAAAATTCTGTGAGGAGTTCCACGCAGCGTTGCTGGTCCGCTTGCCTTCTGCTTTTACTCCGTCCAACACCCCTCTCCTGTCCCTACTTTCATCCTTAGGTAGCTTAGAAATAAACACTACTGTTCTGCCAGTTGCTTAGTTCCAAGCCTTGCTTGGTGTCTGCTTTCTCTCATTGCATATCCAATTATTTTACTCAACAAGTATTGACTGAATGCCTGTTATGTACCAGGCACTCTTCTAAAGCACTGGAGACACAGCATGGGTCAAAACAAAGTCCCTGTTCTGGAGTTTAGTCTAGTTGCGGGAAGGGGAGCATAAATATACATGGTCACAAGTGCTATGAGGAAAGAGAAGTCCCAGTGGCAGAGCGGTTATTTAAGTTCACTCACTCGGGCTTCGGGCCCAGGGTTCCCCCCGTTCAATCCTGGGGGTGGACATGGCACTGCTCATCAGGCCATGTAGAGGTGCGTCCCACATGCCACAACTAGAATATACAACTATGCGCTGGGGAGCTTTGGGGAGAAAAAAAATACAAGGAAGATTGGCAACAGATGTTAACTCAGGTGCCCATCTTTAAAAAAAAGAAGAGTGGAGAGAGGTGCCGTTCATAGATGGTGGGCAGAGAAGGCGTCTCCGAGGTCTCCACTAGCCCGTAAGCTCCAAGCGCAAGGGCCCCAGCTGCCTCGCTCCTTGTGCGTTTCCCGCGCTCGGAGGGTGCCGGGTTCACAGGACACACAGTTAGTCGATGGCTGACCGTTGTGAACTACAGAGAAAGTCCTCCATTTCTCATGATGTCCGCCGGCAGCAGGCACAGCTCATCTTAAACTGTCAGGTCACGCCGGGGCTTTCTCGCTGAAATAGAAGAGGAAACTGTTGTCTCTTAGGAAGCCAGCGACCCGAGAGCTGACATCTGTCATGGCTTAGTCATCACCGGACGTCCTAGCTAGGCCAGGCAGTGTCGGGCGTATCTGGTAGCCTAGATAATCAGGCCGCAGATCCCCGAGGACAGGGCTGCGTTTCTGCCAGTCTCATAAGCACTTAACAGACATTTGCTGAATGAACAAATGATCAAAACAATAAATCTCCACTCTCCACGGAGAGCGGACTTGAGAGAGGGCCTCGCTTTGGGTCCGCATATAAGGGGCGACACACTTTCCCTGCGAAGATCTGCGTGGGACCCCAACTCCGGACCGCCGGCCCGGCTCCAAGGCCCAAAAAGGCTGCAAGAACCCCGGCGAATGCGGATGTGACCGCACCCGAGAACCCGGAACCGCGTCCTGCGCGTGCGCCCGCATCCCAGCGCAGCCTGCCCCGCCCACCAGCTGCCTCTTGGCTTCCGTTGGCTGCCTCGCAGAAGGCCCGCCCTCTTGCCTTGCAAGCTCCCCTAACCTGACGTCTCTGCGCAGCCAATCACAAGCAGGAGTCCCCAGCGTTGTCCAATGAGCTCGGGCGCGGGGCGCGGCCCGCGAAGTTTGATTTTCCGGTGGGGACGCGGAAGCGGCGAGCCGGGCCCGGAGGCGGCGGCAGGTGGGTGGAGTGCGGGCGGCGGCGGCGGGGGCTGCAGGCCAGCCCGGGGCGGGGGCGCTGACCCCTGCGGCTCGACCCGGCGGCTGCGCGTCTGGGAGCCGGGCCACCGCGAGCGACCGACCCGCGCCGCTCCCGGCTGGGGTCGCGTCCTCGTCTGCACCGCGGGCGGGTGGGGCGAGCAGCTGTCTCTGCTCGGGTCCGGCTGCCCGACCCGCGCGGCCCCGGCACCTTCGGGAGGGGTCTCGCCTGGCGCTCCTGCCGAGTGTTCGGTCTCGGCCAGGACGTCCCCGAGCTGCCCTGCGGTGTCCGCGGACCTGGGGTACCCCCCCCCCCCAACTGGAGCGCGGTGCTGGCGGAGGTGCAAGGTGGAGCGGGAGGGCTTGTCCCGGCGGCGTTATACGGTTCATGCGGCCGTTATTTATTCGTCCAGAGTAATGCCTTCTGAGCTTTTTTTCCTGAAGGTATCAAGAAACTGACCATGTTCCCTTGAAGTGGCTTATGTGTTTGCTTCCTCCATGTCTCTCGTGTTGAATATCTTAAGAGAGATGCTGGGATATTTTGGCGTTCCTATAGACCAGGTAAATGTCTTTTAATGGGTTTGAATGAAGCTGTTGTATTTGTTCTTGGGTCTCATTTTGAAAATCATTTACAGGTGAACATTTAATGTAAGGCGAAATTGTTACTTTAGGTGTAACAGAGGTGAGTTTCCAATAGTATGGCTTTGATAGTTTGAGTTTGAAAAGGGACGAGACTATTAGGAACCTATTTACCTGACAGGTCAAATGCCAGCAAAAGATACAAACGAAGCAAAATATAGATACGACCTTCGTAGAATTACATTTATCGAATAGATAAAAATATATTTTGAATTATAGTGGTTTTATTTAAGGTAACAAGTTTGATATTTGTATAGAATGGCAAGTTATAGCTCAACAAATTCAGAATAAATTTTAAGAAGAGAGGGTGATGTAGGTCTGAGAATTACAAGCAAATCCAGTTTTGTCTCCTTATTGAACGCCTGCTACATGTAAGACAATATGTTTGGTTTGGCGGTTGAGATAGAGTAGCGATACATGGTTCATGTATTTATGATGCTTAAAATATGAGGAATAAGAAACGCACACAGATAATTACAAGACTGAATATAAGAAAAACAAAATAGTAGGGGGGCTTACAGAATGGGCAAATCATCACTATTGGGTGTGGTGAATTAGAAGAAAGTAGTCAAGGATAATTCCAAGGTTTTAAACAAAAGTAAGTTGAAGAATGATGGTGCCATTATTATAAATAGGCAACTCAGTGTGAGGAACTAGTTTTAGGTTGGGAGATAAGGCGAGCCCAGATGAGCTGTTGGAATATACAAATATAAATATCCTGCAGGTAATTGGCTGTGTGGTTCTGGAATGTGGGAAGGAAAAGAGATTCAGGCATGGCGTTCTCTGTGTTATTTTGATATTTAAACCCATGGACTTTGATGACATAATGGAAGACGTCATTGGATGTTATTGCAGTATTTGAATTTCAGAAACAGTGAGGTTGAAGATGACGAGGACTGAGTAATAGTTGAAGATTTGCTTATCATTAGATTACGGATGCATTTAGGGATTTCTGTAGGTGGAGAGAGGCAGCATATTGTAGTGGTTTGATGAATGACTGAAGAAGAGAAGTAGCATCAGTGACCTTTTTTGAAAAGCTTGTGAAGAGAAATGGAGAGGGGCCATCAACTTGAAGGGGCTGTAAGATTGAAATTTTCTTTTTCTTTTCAGCGTTAGAGGTAACTTTAGCATGTTTTGCAGGCTGTGGGGCAGAACCTCATGGACAGGAAATAATTTAAGATACAAATGAGATAGAGCGATTGAGCAATGCAGGGAATATAAATAAATAAGCCTTGGAAAGAAGACGGACAGTCAAGAGTAGAATAAAAGCGAGAGATGGTGGAGAGATTTTGAATGGAGAGAAATGAAAATTGAGGTGTGTCGAATTGCATCCTTGTTTTCTCAGTGAGAGCGGAGGCAAGGCCACCTGCAGGTAATGGAAGTGAGGACATAGGGGGTTTCAGAGATCAGCGATTGCTTTGGGCAACACAGTAGAGATCAGAACGTGTTGTGAGGGGGTGGCAGAATTCCTGTGCAGAATACCCAGCTGAAGTCAGCGTGGATTGGTAGTCTTTCCAAATATTGTCACTTTGTGATTTTTTTCCCCTAGCTAAGAGTAGTTGGAGTAGTTTGTCCGTTAGTAATACGAGAACACATGATATCAAGAGGATGAACCATTTTTGAGTGGCACTGAGCCTATCACTGAAACAATTAATTTGAAAATCCCTGCTTGGTAGGAAAGTCAGTAAAGTCAAAATGAGTATGCTGGACCAGGAAGGGGAGAAGGAGGTGAAATCATGAGAGTGCTGAAGATGTCAATGGCAGTGAAGGCGTGAGAGAGTTAGAAGGACAGGAGTTTCTCAGGACGGAAATTCCGGAGAGAGAGATGAAGGTACCATCCAGGTTGACCAGGAATCGGGTGACTTTGTCTACAGTGTGTGGCCCTCACTGTAGCGGGCCTCGAGGCCTGCGGTTCTTAGCAAGGGTGCACGTATGGGGGGTCTGGAGAGCATTTTAAATAGAATTGCTCAGGCCGGCAGGATTCTAGTGACAACAGGCCTGGGATCTCTGTCCTCTAGGCTGCGCTCTTCAATATGGTGGCCACTGGCCACATGTCACCTTTAAGTATTCTTGAAACGTCTGACTTGAGAGCTGCTATAGGTGTAAAATATGCAGTGGATTTTGAAGACTTAGTATATAAAAAAAGAATGTAAAATGATCTCATTAATTTTGAAAATATTGATTACATGTTGAAATAACATACGTATCGAGTTAAATAGAATATATTAAGAAAATTAATTTCATCTGGCTCTTTCTACTTTTTCAAATATGGCTCCTAGAAAATTTGGTTCACATATGTGGCTTGTGTTTTATTTCTTTTGAAGAGCACCTTCTGAGGCGATCCTAGTATGTGTGTGGTTAAGAACCACTGCCCTGAAGGACTCAAAAGGAATGTGAACACGTCTCTGCCGGCAAAGGGTTCACAGTCTAATGCAGGGACAGAAAACTGCGGGTGAAGTGAAGTGACCTGGAATTAGGTGCCCAGGAGAGCAGAAACAGCCACATTTGTAGAGGAGTACGAATCTGACAGTTGAAAACTGACCTAGTGCTCGGGCTGGAGTTAGACCAGAGCCCCAGGCCCACGGGTACGTGCCTGGCAGTTGGGGCAATATTGGCTTGTTTTTGAGACAGTGCGGAAAATTGCTTAACCCAAAGAACCTGTGTTCTTGTTAATGGACGGTGCCACGTTAGTTTGGGCGGACTGAATAAGGCCAAGAGGCAGGAGACCTTTCAGGGTGATTGAGAAGGGTTACCAAATGCATGGAGTACGTTGTGGAGGCTGAGCTGGCAGAACTGAGGGAAGGTTGTGAGGCGGGTCGATGGAATCAGTATTTAATGTGAGACTCAGGTGTTCGCACGTGATCAGATAAGTTCAGAGTCCTTACCACTTAAATGGAGGAATGGCGTGACTTCGCACAGAAGGATTCTGTGTGCTGACGACTTCGAGATCCTCTCCCGCCCTGGTTTTCCTCAGCTAGTCCTAAGGCTTTGATTTTTACCTCTATCAGGTATTCCGTGTGCTAATGATTCCCAATTCCATCTCTCTAATCCCAGTTTTTCTCCTCAGTTCTGGAACAGTATCCATCTGCTTACAGCTTATATCCATGAGGATGCTAATGGGATGCTGCCTATAGCTGTTGCTCATAATAAACGTTGTCCTTGTTATAGGATCTTAGGAAAAATGAAAAGTCCAATTTTTAATGTTTTTTAAAGAGAAAGTGTTTTCTTTGTGTTAAACTCTCTGCCAAAAGAATAAATGTTATGTCACGTTTTTGGGGGAGGTTCCTGTGGGAATATGGGGAGCCCAAGCTAAAGGACACAGTGTTGAGTTATAGCGGCACACTTCACTTCTATTATCTTTTCAAGAACTGGCTTCCAGCACGTAGATTCCATTGCAAGTAAAGAATCTTCAATTGTTAGGACCTGATTCGTTCATGCCCCTCTTTATCTCTTCTTTAAAGGAGGTTTTTGATTGGGCCAAAAGACGGGATTTTTAGCTGGGAGGAGGGGAGGCAATTTTTCTGAACAAAGTTTCCCAAGGTATTTGGACATTCTCGGAAATAAAACAAAATGAATTTGTGGTTCTCTCCTAAAAGATTTCCCTTCCTGGAATGTATATATATTCACTCTTATCCTTTTTTTTTTTAAATACAATTAAAAAGACAATAAGTTTGAATTCTTTGAGGAAGGTACTTTGAGCACACCATCTATATTTTCTTTTTCTTTTTTTTAATTTTCTTTTTAAAAATTAGTGGCATTGCTTCTTTGACTTTTTTTTCGTAGATATCTAAACATGCTTACTGAGTCCTTTTCAAACAATGCTTTGTGTTAAGTAGGTTTTGCAGATTTGGGAAAATAAAGGCTACGGCTCAGCGCGGAGTGTTGTTCGGATTATTGGAAACATTCTTCCTTTAGAGCCCTGCCCCAGGCCTCATTTTGAGGTAAGTCGGTCAGCACGTGTCGTTTAAGCACCATGTGGGAAATAATGCTGGGTGCTCCTAGGGGTATAGGGTTGAACAAGGGAAGAAATGTTTCCTGAAAGCCAAAAGCCATTTGTCTACCCCTGGAAACAAGGCATTTCACATGTGTTTTTGTGTTTATTTAAATAGTTACACTCAAGGTGGGCGGGTGCCCAGTGACCTGAGTAGCGTGTCTTTTCTTCTGGCTGGTGTTTTATGACAGATGGCATTAACCCGGGGGGAGAATACGGCTGCATGTGTAGACTTATGAATAACATTTTCCTCGGTATTTTTTCTTGCTAACAGGTGCATGTTTTTCTATGGAAGACCCTTTTCCTTTTCCCTCTTTTGGGTTTTAGCTCGCTGAATTTCCGCGGGCCTGGGTGTCCCCGCTCCCTGCGGAGCAGTGACTCTTTTTCCTTTTCCCTTTAGCTGACCCCAGTCTTGACCTCTGCAGACTCTGCTAACTGTGGATCTGTAGTTCCATCTTTTGCTGATACTTTGTTTGTGGCAAATGATGAAGAGGCCCGTTATCTCAGATTTAGGTAATTTTACCTACTTATCTTGGAAGTGGGGTGTGGGCTGTAATCGGAGTTCTTGCACGTGCTGGAGTTTGTTCAGACTAATTGAGCCTGTTTGTTTTGTCTGTCTCTGTACTGAGCTGAGTCCTACTAATATCTTTCTAATAAGGATGACTAGCTGTTTCTCATATTTAGCCAGTTTTGGTTTTTTTTTGAGGAAGATCAGCCCTGAGCTAACATCTGCTGCCAGTCCTCCTCTTTTTGCTGAGGAAGACTGGCCCTGAGCTAACATCCGTGCCCATCTTCCTCTACTTTATATGTGTGGGATGCCTACCACAGCGTGGCTTGACAAACGGTGCCATGTCTGTACCCAGGGTTGGGACCAGTGAACCCTGGGCCGCCGAAGCAGAACGTGCGAACTTAACCGCTGTGCCACCGGGCCGGCCCTAGACAGTTTTTTTTTATGCACGTTTAAACCTAACACCAAGCCTAGGAAGGAGTGATAGATAGTGAAAGGGTATCAGAATCACAGTGTTTATTTTTAGGAGAAAGCTGTTTCCTATGCTAGATACGAGGTTCATTTTACTTTATGTATTTAGCCAAAATTTATATTGTTCTTATTGTGCACCAGGCAATGATGTTCAATATATTTCAAAATTTGGATCTGTTACTCCTGCTGAGTGCTAACTTACATGTTAGTATATTCAGATTCAGGCGGTAGGCACCACAGGGTCAGTCATTCAGATATTCTGGCTAAATTGATCATGTATGAAACTGGTCAATTTTCAAAATGTAAGAATGCCATAAAATTACCCCTAACATAATACTGAATATAAGACCCTTCAGTGCTGTATATTCAGAATGTGTAGAATTCCTAAATAAACCAACTTTATTTCTAAATAAATAAACTTGTGTTTAAAGCTAATAGACAGAACAGTTACAGGATAAGTATTTTTGTTTTATAATCTAAAAGCAAGGTTTGTTCCTTCATTCACTGACCACTTATTGGTCACCTATTAAAAGCTACCTTCTGTTCTCTACATTGAGAATACAAGTTACATAGGAGGCTGTGCTTATCCTCAGTGAGTCTGGAGACAATCATGGGATAAGGAGAGTGACTCTCGTTTTGTTTTGGTGTCTTTATTCTTTGACTGAAAGAATTTATTCCTTTTGGCAAATTTCCCTCTGTCTTCTCTCTCTTTCTCTCCATTTCTTTTTTCCTTCCACCCACAGAAATAGTATATGGAAAAATGAAGAAGAGGAGGAAGTTGAATACCCTGTGCACCTGGTTTGGGATCCATCGTCACCGGCTCTAAGACGTAACAAACCAATGAGAAATGATCCGCCTGTAAGTGAAGCTGCAATTAAAAAAATAGCCGCCCTTGAGGATGAGCTGGCTTCGCTCCGCTCTCGGATTGCTGCGATCGTGGGGCTGCAGGAGCTGAAAACCAGCACAGGCTCCGGTGGGTGACGCGTGGGGCTGCGGTCTCAGTGAGGTGACACTTAGTAGTATGGGCATCAGTGCAGCCCTGAGCGAGGATGTCTGATGCTAAAGTAGCTTGTGAATGACATTAGATGTGAAAGACGTTGGGCATATAAGACTATGTCTGATGTGTGTTTAAAGTGAATTAAGCCGGGGGGTGGCCCCATGGCCAAATGGTTAAGTTTGCATGCTCCACTCTAGCGGCCCAGGGTTTCGCTGGTTCGAATCCTGGGCACGGACATGGCACTGCTCGTCAGGCCATGTTGAGGCGGCATCCCACGTGCCACAACTAGAAGGACCTGCAACTAAGATATACAACTATGTACTGGGGGGATTTGGGGAGATAAAGCAGAAAAAAAAAAAAAAAAAAAAGACTGGCAACAGTTATTAGCTCAGGTGCCAATCTTTAGAAAAAAAAAAAGTGAACTAAGCCACATTTACAGTGAGGGAGTGGCTTTGTTTGAGGAAGAGCTGGCTATACTGCCGAACATTCTACTTCTCTATTAAGAAGCCGTTTTCTAAGAATGCTTTCCTAACTTTTCAGATAAGCACTGGGAATTTAAGAGGAGGAATGCGTTAATTTGAAAGAAGAGTATAGATTTGAGCCTTCATATTTTTGTAGTTTGAAGTTATTGCTGCTATAATGCCACCAAGTTAGGCGGATAATGTTTTCCAGGTGACCCTTTTCTAAATTTTTAGACATAACTTGCTTTAACCAACACACACACACACACACAAAAGTGTATATATACATAAATGATTTATATATAATGCATAGTATTTATATAGGATATATTTATCATATATAACTTATATGCAACTATTATATAATGTGTAATAATTAAAATGAGATACACACACTTTCTTTTCAGCAATCGTGTTTCACACGACTTTTCAGAAGCGAATCTGTTGTGACGAAGTTAAGTGCTCAGTCCTCGTCTTAGGCTCCCGCCTAGAAGGTGTTTGCGTGGGTGTTTCTGCAGTGTTGTTGCAGGGTGAATATGCCAGTTTGAGTGTTTCTATCTACAAGTCGTTGATCATATATGTTTTTTCAGTTTATTCAGGTTTCCTTAGGCTTTTTTCTTTCTTTGCTGGGAAAGATTCGCTCTGAGCTAACATCTGTTGCCAATCTTCCTCTCTCTTTTTTCATTTTTCTCCCCAAAGCCCCAGTACATAGTTGTCTATTCTAGTTGTAGGTCCTTCTAATTCTTCTGTGTGGGACGCCACCTCAGCATGGCTACTGACAGACGAGTGGTGTGGTTCCACACCCGGGAACTGAACCTGGGCTGCCAAAGTGGAGCGAGCGGAACTTTAACCCCTAGGCCATCAGGGCTGGCTTTTGTTGATCATCTTTTAGCTTTTTTAAATAGAGGATGAAATTCAGATTGTATGTGACTTACTGAAAAAGCACTTATTATTTTCTCTTTAAAATGCATTCTTCCTTACCCGCTTTAAGGGCCTACACAGAAAATCCTAATTGGATTAAAAATAAACTTACTATTTGGCTTGATGCTTACAGAAATTACTAAGCAGATGGGACTGCTTCTCCTTCCTAGCCACCAAATCATTATTTTAGTAGCATTACAGAAATTGTTCCTGTTTTGGTTCTAATTAGTGTTACCTTGGAGAGAATTTTGCCGGATTTTTAAACAGACTACTTTGTTTTCAGGCTCCTTTGACTTGAATGACGGGCCTGGTGGTTTGGGACAAACGCCATCGTCAGTGGCTGCTCAACTCAGTGCTGAACCGGATCCATTCTCGAGTTCATGGCTTCCCTCTCCCCCTCCTCCACCACCACTACCCCCTCAGTTTTCTTCTCTGCAGCCTCCATGTTCTCCTCTTGTACAACCAGGATCTAAGAATATTTGTGACTCAGATAATTCAGCAGCTGAAATGAAAAAACAGCACCCAGGTGCTTGTCAGACTATTTATAGTCATTGTCCAAAAAACCAGAACAATAAAGATATTCCAAACATGCTGGACGTTCTAAAGGATCTGAATAAGGTGAAACTCCGTGCAGTTGAACGGTACGTGGTCAGGATTTGAGAAATTTTATCAGTGCTGTTTTAAAAAATTACTATATTTACCAAAGTAAACATACATAAGTCTTTTATTCCTCAGTTAGACACAAAGAGAGGAGAGAATCATTTTCAAATTTTCTGACTCCTCTAGTATATTATCTCTGTATTTTTGAAACAGCTTACCTCTCTTGCTATTTGTTGCTATTTTAATTATATCTGCTTTGCATTGTTAAAGATTAGAAACATGTTCTCGTAGATAATCTGCACCCTAACACATGAGCACACACCCTTCTCATTACATCTTCCTGCCGTAGTTGTTACAATCTTTAGTTAAATCAGTGTTCAGAATTTACATCCTTTTTATGCCAGTAAACATTTACAGGGAAGCCATTTCATACAGTATGATTGCATTTTGTTTGTTTTTTTGTTGGAGTTAATCCTCTCTGAGTTCCATTTCTTTCTTTTTTGAAATTCCTCTCCAGAAGCCCGGGGTGCTCCACCTCACTGTTGCCCTCCAGCCTGCTACGCTGCCGTCATCCTAGGGGTTTCCTTCACCACCGTCATGGGCATTCTCTTACTTTTCTCCTGTTGCATCCCCCTTTTCCTGGGTGTCATAACTTCCCATAGCTTCCTGAGAAAGGGTGCATAAAAGGTAGATTATTTTGAGACCTTGCATGTCTGAAAATGTTATTGTTTTATTCTCACACTTAATTGCTAGTTTGGCTGGAAAAATAATAGGCAGAAAACCATTTTCCTCAGAATTTTGAAGACATTGTTCCATTAATTTCTAGCTTCCAGTGTTCCTGTTGAGAAGTTGATGTCATTCTGACTCTTGGTACTCTCTGTCAGACCTGTTTCTTTATTCTTGAAGCATTTAAGATCTTCTCATTAGTCCTGGTGTTCTGAAATTTCAGGACGATGTGCCCTGGAGAGCTCTTTTCTATTTCTTATCCTGGGCACTTGTGGACTCAATCAATCTAGAGTTTTAGGCCCTTCCTTTTTGGAAACCTCTTATAAACATTTCTCTGATAGTTTTCACCCATGCTTTCCCCCTGTTCTTTTCCTGGAGCTCCTACGAGAAGTTTGAATGCCAGAATGATTCCTCTTAGCCTCATATCTTTCCTTTACTGTTTTCTTTCTCTTTGCTTTTCTATTATACTTTCTAAGAAAATTCTTTAACTTACCTTTCAGCTCTTCTATTGCATTTTTCCCTGCCATCATATTTTTGATTTGCAAGAGCCGTTTCTTCTCTGAGTGCTCCTTTTCTGTGTCTTCCTGCTTCTGTTTGTCTTATTCCTCTGAAGATATTAACTATATAGTTTTAAGTTTCCTTTTGCTTTTGAATGATCTCTATTTTTCCTGAGTTCCTCTTTTCCTCTTGTTGATTTTGGTCTCCATCTTTAGTTTTGGAGCCTTAAGTATCTGGTGATTCTTGGCTATACTTTCACGTTTAGAAATGAGGCGAGGAGATGATTGAAGGTTCCTTGTGTGAGGCGGGCTTGCTAACTGGTGGGCTTCACAATTTAGTGATAGAGCAGAGGACCTGACCGTTTTGTTGGCCAGACCCCATAGGTCAGCAGCTGTATGTCTTTTCTTTGTGGCTGAGAGTTTTCCTAGAAAGTTCTTCAGTCTCCTTCTTGGCCAGGAGAGATGGGGATTACACAGCGGGTGCAAGCCCGGTGTTTCGAGAGCTGAGTCGGGAAAGAGCAAAGGGATGTGCTCATCATTCAGTGTGTACTTTCCTGCATCCCCCTGTTTTCAGGAGGGCAGCTCACCTTGCAGTCTCCTCACCTTCGTCAGCTCCCAGCTTCCAACACTTTGCTGCAATTCTGGTAATCTCTGTCTTTGTGCGTATACATCTTTTTCATTTCTTTATTGTCATTTCAGTAGGATTTCACAGAGATCTGCCATGGTCACTTGGGAGTCCCTCAGCGAGGTTTTGGTGAGAAAATAAATAGATTTTCCATATAACAGTGTTAGGACAGATAAGTCATTTCCTTATTGATGAGGTTATGATATGATCCTTGTATAGGGCAGCAAGTACAGGGAAAAATCCTGTGGCTGTGTGTGCACACTTGGTCCCAGCTAGATTGCTTACTGGTATCAGTGGGCCTGTCAGTGTAAAATGGTGACTCTGGCTTTTTCCGTCATTGGGGAAACAGCTAAGGGGCCAGCAGACTATAACCTCCATCCCCCATTCCCTGGTGTTTCTACAACGAACCTGTATTACACATGGCTGCGGAGTCAGACGAGACTTCCCGCGTATTTACGTTTACAGATTTCCTGACTCCCATCTTATTACAGCAAATGAAGTGTCCTTGTTCACATCCAGGCTCTCCCCTTGGTCGCTGGTTCCCCTTCTCTCTTATCTTCTCAAGGATTTCACTTAAAATTATCCCTTCTGTCTTCTGCATCATCAAGTTTTCCTTCTTTACTTTATTCTTCTCACACCTGAGTATTTCCCAGCTTCGAAACATGTACCCCCAGCTGTCACTGTTCTCTGTCCCCTTTCTGGTATGAATTCTCCATGTTGTCTATAGTTTGTTTCCATTTCTCGCTGCTGCCGTCTACCCACTGGAATATGGTGTCTGTCCCCATCACTCTGTTGAAAACTGCTCTTGTCAAGGTCACCAGTGACCCTGTGTTGCTAAATCCAATGGTCAGTTCTTTTTTTTTTTATAGATTGGCCCTGAGCTAACATCTGTTACCAATCTTTTTTTTCTTCTTCTTCTTCTCCCCAAAGTCCCCCAGTACATGGTTGTATATTCTAGTTGTGGCATGTGGGACGCTGCCTCAGTGTGGCCTGATGAGCGGTGCCATGTCCACGCCCAGGATCTGAACCAGTGAAACTCTGGGCCGCTGAAGCGGAGTGCGTGAACTTAACCACTGGGCCACGGGGCCGGCCCTGATGGTCAGTTCTCATTGCTCCTCTTTCTTGATGGCTGGGTAGCGTTTGATACAGCTGTGGTTCTCTCCTCCTTGGAACGCTTTCTTCACTTGGCTTCGAGGAAATCACACATGGTTTTCCTCTCACCTCATTGTCCACTCCTTCTCACTCCTTTGCTCACTCTCCCTTCAGTGTCGGCGTGTCTGAGGCTCAGCCCTCAGCCTCTTCCCTTCTCCATCCACATTGTGCCTTTGGTGAGTATGGCTGTCCATCATACAGCTATAAGCTAATGACTGCCGCGCTGAGGTTTCTGTCCCTGACTCTCCTCTGAGCCCCGTCCCTACTTGACAGCTGCCTGCTTGACGTCTTCGTTTGCCTGCCTCACAGGGGTCTTAAGTGCTCATGTCCAAACGGCGCTCTTCCTTCCTACCTGTTTCCTTCTTCCTCCTTGAGCACCTGTTCTTGCCCAAGTCTTTTGCGTCTCAGTAAATGGCAGCATCGTCACCCACTGCTCAGTCCAAAGATCTAGGACTTATCTTTGTCTTTCTTTTCCTTTCCATCCTGTATTCTTTCCATCAGCATATAGCTCAAATCTGTGGACCCTCGTGACCCAGCTGCCCCCGCCCCATCTAAGCTGCCGTCTTATCCAGCTGGGACTCTGCACTGGCCTCCTAACTAGTCCCTGTTTTCATTCTTGTCTCCTTATCTTTTCTCCATGGACCAACCAGGGTGGGCCTTTAAAAGTGGAAGTTGGATCATGCCATTTCCTGCCTAAAACCCTGTGGTGGGTTCCAGTGTGCTTAGAATACAGTACAGACACCTCGCGGTGGCCCGTAAGTCCCCCAGGATCCAGCCCTCGCTTCCCTTGTGGACCTCATGTCCTGCTTCCCACGCACTCGCTGCCTCTGGCTGTGCCTGTCTGTCCTTTCTCTTCCATACGCTGGGTCCTTGCTGTGTGTCCCCCGGATGTTCACACTTACACTGACCCCTCGCCGTTCCCTTGGAGGATGTCATCTCCTCAGAGGCTTTCCTGACCACCTCGTCTGCAGGACTTCCGCCCCGTCACCCCCCCATGGTAGTCACAGCATTACTGCTGCTTCCTTGGTCACTGATGGTCTCTGCCACCAGAGTGTTCCCTGGCGCGGGACACTGCTCCACCCTCGAGGCGTGGGACGGAGCCTGGAGTAGCAGTAGGCATTAAGTGGAGACTGGACGAACAGTTAGCCTAATGGTTTTCTTTTCATGAACTCTGTAGTCCTTTTAAGAGTTCTTAGATATTTCTTTAAATTTTCCACTGAAAATTTAGAAAATTTAAAATAAAGATCTTCAGCACAGAGATATTTGATAAATCCCAGGTCATAAGAAGGTTGTGGTGGAGCCCCACCCACGTGCTCTGTTGGTTTTCTGATTCCCAATTCACTGTGCCCTCCAGGTTGCTTATTCCATGCCAGAATTTCCAATGTCTTGAAGACGAATTAGATTGTAATATATTATGCTTGTATTCCTGCTGTGTTTGTCAGTAAGGAGCTTAAATTACACAGTTTTAATTTAGTCAATTTTTTAAAAATAGGTCGCCTGGAGGGAGACCCCTTCACAAGAGGAAGAGACACAGCTCACCCTGGGACCCTGTGGCTTTAATATCCCGTGCCCTGAAGCAGAAATTTGCGTTCCAAGAAGACGATTCCTTTGAGAAAGAAAATAGGTCTTGGGAGTCTTCTCCCTTTTCTAGTCCAGAAGCTTCAAGGGTGAGCGATGATAACGTGAAGTCCGATTTTCAGTGTTTCTGAAGTGTATGGTTGGGATAAATCTTTGCCTTCACGTTCTCTCGAAGTGAGAGAGAATGGGCTGCACACTTGTTTGTTGACGCTGCTAGTGTTTCTGTTGTTTCTGTTAACTTTTGCTTGCTCAGTTTAGCTTTTAGCCTACTATGAAGTTTTTTTGAAATAAAACCCTTAATTTGAAAAATACGTGTGCGTAAGTTTGTAATGGTCTATCCTAGTCAGGTGCTGACGCGCTGTGGCTGTCTGCAGTGTGAAGCGGCTTCTGAAACTTTGAAAGGACCAGAGAAGGATGGTGCGATGGATCCAACCTAACCCTAGTCAGATGTGCATACTCTAATGTTTTTCTCAGTCAGACACAAAGATTTTGGATTATTTATTTAAACAGAATGTTAACTGTGCTTTTACAGGAGCAAATGGGATCGTAATTGTCTTCAGCGACAGAGCTTCTTAGTTGCGTAAAAGGACACACGTTGTATTCCAAACACTTGACCCTCAAGACTGCTCCTTCCTTGAAGTCTCTCTTCTCTAATTCACACGTGATTCTAGTTTTGGGGGTGGTCTTCCCATCTCAGAGTTCAGTGGAGGGAGTACCTGAGAATACGCCGTGGAAGGAGAGGACTGTGACGGGGGCAGCATCTAAAGTCGGCTGGATCGCACTGAGGAGTGGTGGCTGTCAGCCGAGGACGAGACGGACAAACTAAGACGCAGACGGCGACGAAGGAGACAGCAGAGTGGGAAATGGTCCCTCTCCTTCCCGCCGTGTGGTCTCGGGGTCACCGTGTGTGCGCCTGCGCGCAGTCTCCAGTGTTTATCGTCTTGACTCAGTTATGTTCTTAACTCTAAGAAGGCAAAAGTGTGTAGTTTACCTTAGGACTGTTGCAATAAAAAAACATAAATGTGCCTAAAAATAAGTGTTTAACATTTGTGTAGAAATTTATATCTTGCAAAGTCCTTTTTCCCTCATTTCCTTTGATCTTCACAGCAACAGCCTAAAAAAAGAAAAAAGAAAAAAACACCCAGGCCAGTTACCTGTTTTACACATGAGGAAAATGTGCCCCTCGGTGCTTAAGTAATCTGCCCGTGAGCCCACATCTAATGGGCAGAGCAGTGACCAGAACTTGGTTTATTAAAACTCCAGGATGTTTGAAAACCCCCACTTACTGAAGAAACTCTGGAGCGGAACACGCTGTCCCCGTGGTAGTGGATGAGGGGGTGTTACCGGGTGTCTCAGACTGTTCCCCGGCCTTAGCATTTCTCTCCAACCATGAGCATCGTAGAGAAAGAATGGAATCTGTCTGTGTATTTTTTTCTTCTCCCCAAAGCCCCCCAGTACATCATTGTATATTCTAGTTGTAGGTCCTTCTGGTTGTGCTACGTGGGACGCCACCGCAGCATGGCCTGATGAGCGGTGCCATGTCTGTGCCCAGGATCCAAACCACAAAACCCTGGGCCACTGAAGCAGAGCGCGCAAATTTAACCACTTGGCCCCCGGGCGGCCCCTTTCTCTGTATTTTCTAGCACCTAGCTTGGGGCTGGACACACATGCTCCCTGTGGTCGGCTGGGAGGGCTCAGGCCCTGCGGCTGAGACGTCTTGCTCGCTCTCATGTCCTCAGCTCTGCCACAGCCCCAGCATGGAGCTCGCTCCCAGAGAGCTGCGCACTGTTGGAGGAGTTAACCCGAGGGCGCTGTGGTGCTGGCGGGCCGTTCTTTTTCACATTAGAATAATTCCTCTGTCCAAAATTTGCTTTATTTCAGTTTGGACATCACATTTCCCAGTCAGAAGGACAGTGAACTAACGGAAGAACCGACAGACACAAAAGACGTTGACCAAGGTGTGCACGCTGCGAGCTGTGGCTGCGCTCCTGAGGAGAGATCACAGACGCACACCGGCCAGCCTTTCACGAGGCGTGGAAGGAGCGCGTCTTCTGTTACGTGGGTAAATGAAGTCTGTACACCGGGTCTGTGAGTGCAGGGCTGCGAAGAGTCTTGACTTAAGAATTCCTGTCTCTGGTCTTGGAAGATCCAGCAGCTACCTGGGTACCGGTGATAGTTAGGTGTATGGACTTTTTAAATGTATTTAGTTAGTGCTATTAAAAGCTGAATACACACTGAATGATTTTCCTAAGAGCTAAACAGTAAGTGACCTGGTGTTTCCCATTAGAGAACAGTCAGCTCTCGCTGTAAGGTAACAAACCATTTTAGTGGATTGAGAAAGTTCTGTAAACTACGTGTGTATTGTAGCACTCAGCAAACCATGGTGTACTTGGGTTTTTAAAAACAATTTATTAAAGCAATTATGACTTCCTAATTTAAGAGCCTTTGCATCTTTTAAAAACTGATGGTGATCTGATTGACTGGCCTCCAGCAACTGGGAGATTTTCAAAGAATATAAAATTGTGGTTTTTTTCCTTAGGATAGTCGTAGTTCAAATCATGTTGATTGAGCCTCCTAAAAATTCTTCCTGAGGTGACAAAGAATTACTCTTAGAAACCGGTTTTGATTGTTGAGTTCTAGAAGTAGAAATATTTAAGGAATCTTCTTGGTAAGTTTTGCCTGCACTTCTGTGTAAATATTACGGCCATAATTTTATTTCCTTTGTTTCTTATTACATTGATACTCTGTATCTTTGTAAATAAATGTGCCTTTGAATTTGGTTGTGTTTTGTATCAATTCCAATTCGTGTTTTCTCCTTACTGCTGTACGCATGAAGTCTGAACTTTGGTTTGAAAGAGCGTCCTGCAGGTAGAGTCTTGGGTGATACGAGTGAAACACGTGGGCTTGGACGACGTGTTTGGTCCCTCCGTCCACGTGCTCACGTGATGTGAAGATTTACCAGGTCCTGTAGACTTAGCCTGCGCACCAGCCAGGGCGTGCAGCGTCCTTGCGGACGGGCTCGGCCACCCGTGTGGCCAGACTCTCCCCCTTTCAGAAAAGCCCAGTTGGCCCGGCTTTGGTGTTGCTGTGGCAGGCAGTTGGTTGCCTGGCCGTCTCCATTTCCAACCCCGTTCTTCTTGGCCCCCTTCTGGTTAGGCGAGGCCATGCAGTGGCCATCTAATGACCACGAGGAACAGGCTTCAGATCATAGAGCCGTGAACCCTGATGCCGCTGAGCTGTCGAGCCAACTCCCACAGGAGCCACGAGCAGACTTCTTATTAACGAGAAATAAAGGAGAAAAATAGGCCTTGGGGGTTTTCTGTTACTTGCAGCCAAAAGCATTTAATGACAGCAGTGGCTCTGGATGCCTGCGTGTTTCCTGATGCTCCTCATCCCGGCCTCAGCGGCTCCTGCCCCTCCTCCACGTTTCCCTCACCCTGCCCTCCTCCCTCTGTCCTTGTAATTAGAGTTTTCCCCTCTGAAACAACTGCTCTTTAACCCCCAAGGTAGTCTTGCATTTTCAGTTTGATAGTTTTCCCATTAAAAAATGTATGATGAACAAGCCCTCCACCCCCAGCAGAGACCTTTGGAGGTGCCAAGCTCTGCCAAGGGAAGTACATGTCTTGAGAAACCTCATGTTGACTTTTCGGGGGGCTTCTCTGTTCTGCCTCAGCGTGAATTTCCTGCCTGGTCAAAGCACATGTCAGCACGTCGGGGTTGAGCCGGCCTTGGGCTCCGCTCTGTTTCGGAGGTGACTCCTGGTGTCCTGGGAGACATGGTGACCACGTGCCCTGAGGCTCCCCCCTGGAGGCCTCCCGAGGGGCTGAGCGGGCTCCTGGGGAGCTGTGTTCACTGCAGAGCTGCAGCTGGGGACTCAGGGCAGGCCTTCGTGGTGAACCCATACATGAATGACCTAATACCGAATGTTATTTATAAGACTGTATTTGATGACACCTTAAACTTGTCTGAACACACTATGAAAGCTGAAACTGTCGCTCTTCTTGCAAGTTATATCAATACCAGCTTCTTTTCCTGACCCTAGAACATTAATGCTCCCACTTGCCCTACCAGATTCCCCCAGCTCCTCCTGCTTCCTCAGATGCCTCAAATTACGTTACACTCTCCTTCCCAGTTGGCTGTCAGTTAATCCCTGTAAACTAGTTAAGGGGTTTGAGCAAGGGCATTTGACAAAGCATTCTAATACTATTTTATATTTGGAAAGAATTGGTTTTATAATACAGGCTGCAGGAAGTGAATGCTGTTCAAAATCTTGACTGTTCGAGACATGCAGGTGATGACGGCAGTGGTTGTCATGGCAGCGAGGGGAGCCCGGACTTCCTGGGAGCACACGGCAGAATGCGGAATCCAAGGGGCCCCTTTTGAAAAGAGTGGTTGGGGCCTGTCAGGGGGAGGGGTATCAGAAGGGCTGACTGACCACGAGAATGTGCTGTAGTGCGCTTTAATTACGAAACTTACATAGAAAGTAGTTTGGAGGAGAAGCAGCCGTTTATACAGTAGCAATGGGGAAAGAGGATTTTAAATAGATTTTGCTGGACATTAAGCACAGACTCTCCTTAGATTGGAGAGGTTACGTTTGCAACTGGATTTGTTTTAAACTGAAACAAAAACAAACAAACCAAAAGCAGGTTCCGGGGAACGAAGCGTGAGGTTTTTACACCAGAAAAGGCTACTGCTGGTGGGGGACTTTCATGTGCAGAAAGTCCATGCGGGTGGGTTCTCGGGACAACACCCTTCGAGGGAAGGAAGCGGGATGGTGACGGGGAGGCTGGACGGTGACGCGTCTCAGTGGGGGCCTCCGCAGATCCCACAGGGAGCCCAGAAGCTGGACGCCCTTCCGAGTGGTCCCCCATTGCTCTGAGGGGGCTGCGTCCTGCCTTTGCACTTCCCATTGAACCAGACACTGGCAAAAGGGCATGACCTTGAGCAAGGCAGCCTTCCTTAGCCAAGGGCAGTTCCCACAGAGGACTGTCTCTTCTAAAGACCATGACAGCGGTCATCATAGTCCATCACAGACGACCCGGGTTCCACACCATCACAGAGCCCGGCCTGCTTCACACTGTAGTCAGCTTGAGCAGGGGAGTGTCCAGAATCCCCAGGACCCATTGCCCTGTCCTCCCCTCCCTGGACAAGGCTGGTGTTATACTGATTTTCTTGAAAAGATCTGCATTTTAAAAATTGGGGGAGTGGGTAAGAAAGTCTCCAGAGATCCGATCCCTTGAGTCCCCCAGGTTTCTGTGTGGGACCCTTGAGGCTGCTCTTTTCTCCTCATGGAGGTTACTTATGTTTACAGGACTCAAAAGCGTTGAGCAGGTATCACGTCCGGTGGCCTTGGGGACCAGTGAAGATGTGCTGGAAATGTGCCAGGAGAAGTGAGTTCTCACCCCTCCAGGCCCCAGGCTCCTTGGCTGTCAAGCGAGGGGACCACGCAGAGAGCCCTGAGGTGCGGTGCAACATTCACGTCTCTGACTCACCTGCTTGGCTCAACTCTAATCACAGCTCAGCTTGGTGCAATTTCAGTTTCTGTACTTTGTGCCAAATATTCTTGCCAAAGAGATGTGATCTTGGGCTGGGCACAGTGGGGAAGGCTAGTGGGTCCCTGAGAACTTCTGTGACGCTGTCCTTGGGAGTGGCCTGTAATTTACTATCTGGGTGACAGCAATGGCTCTCATTCTTAACAGCACTTTGCACATATCAGCTCCTGTTCTTACTGCCTTCTGTATATTCACCTTGTAATCCTCCTGACAACACTGGTACGCTGTTCTCATTGCTCAGATCAGGGACCAGGTGTAGACAGCCTGAGGGACCCTCCCCGGTCTCCACAGCTGGTCAGTGGCAGAGGTGGGATTCGAACCCAGGCAGTGGGTTTTCAAGCACATATTTTTAACCCCTAGGCAGCACTGCCCACTTTTTAATTTGTTTACTTATCTATTTAGACTTTGCCTTCTTCCAGAAAGTATCTAAGGCGGTTTACAAGTATATGTAAAATATCGCAAAACAGTAAGACACTGGAAGAGGAAAGCCCCCAGGCTGCAGTTTTCCACGTTGGCCACAAGAGATCAGTGTAGCACTGAGGCGTTCCTCGGCCGGTGCGGAACTGCTGACCTGTGACCACATCGGGCTGCCAAATTTTCAGAAGTTAGAGACAAAGTGGGGTTAGATTCAGTATTACGTGCAAAAGCAGCTTATTTTAAAAAGGATATTCATGAATTACAAGTGGCCACGTCCTTGATGGATCTGAGATTACTCATGTCATCAGGCTAATTCAACTCATTTTCCAACAATTAATAAATACTCTGTAAAATTCCATGTAAAGTCAGGGGATAGTATTGCTTAATTGTTAAAGATTGCAGTGAGATTCTCATAAGTTCCTCCATTTGAGCACAGCTGTTTGTTTCACTACTAGAGAAAAGTACAAGCTTTATTATGAATCATAGGATTACAGTTTTTGCCTTTATCCCAGTGAAGATCGGCATATTAAAGTGGTGGAATTTTTGTTAGGTATTCTGTAACTTATACATGCAGACATGTGTTTCCAAAGACACAGTAATCGTTTAAAAGGTCGTCCTCCCTTCTGTGTCAGTCCAGCATCTTCCTGCAGTTGAGGTACCCATGTGGAAAGCTAATCTGAGAGGGTGTTAGCGATTTCAGACCCATCTGCTGGGCGTGGAACTGTGGCGTGGCACAGGATCCCCAAGTGGGACAACCTCTCTGTCCCCCGTGGTTTCAGCCTTTGACTAAGTTTCTGCCTGGACCCTTATTAAGGATGCTGGGGGCTGGGGGCCTGGGCTGTGTCTGCTCTTGCCAACTCCTCTTCCCTGGGAACCAGACCACATGTTCTGCCGTCTGTGGTCCTGCTGCCTGTGGTCGCCATGACGATCAATCCTAGCAGGTACATTCGTTGAAAACTTAATCTGTGTTGGTCACTGCACTGCACACTTTATAGGTATTAATTTAAGTCATGCCCCCTTTTTACAGTCGAGGAAAGTGAGGAACAGAGAGATTCGGGGCCTTACCTGAGGTCATACTAGTAGGAAGCTGCTGAGCCAGGATTCACACTCTGAGTCGAGTTCTTGACTGGTAGGCCAGCCCTCCCAGCAGACACCACCACCACCTCGCCTGACCCTCAAAGCAGCATGCAGCTCTGGCCCCCGCAGCGCCCTGCTGGCACAGTTCGGGCTGGGCATTTGCAGTTTCCTCACGTGGGAATTCCTGCTCATCCTTCAAAGCATGGTTCAAAGAGTCTTTTTCTCAGAAGCCTTTTCTGAGCCTCCCTCCCCGGCCCACCCTCCAGCAGGTGCGACCACATCCCTCGCTGGTACGCTTGGAACCCTGCCTGTCCCTTTGCCGCTGGATTTATCGCAGTTGTAATGGCTGCCCAGTCTGTCTCTCCCCAACTCCGCTGGGCTCTTGGGAGCAACTTGGATGTATGAACTGAGTTCCATTCACCCCACTTCCTCCTACACCCAAACAACAATCAGCGCCAACAAGGAGTGACACTTTGATATGTTAAGGACAATGCTAAGGATGTAGGTTATCTCATTTAATCACAACCATTCAAGAGAGGTATTTTATCCCCATTTTACAGATGAATAAAATGGAGCTCGTGGAGCTCCAGTAGCTGGTCTCAGGCCAGCCGATACTAAGTGGAAGGGCTGGGGCTGGACCAGGGTTGCTGATTCCAAGCATGCGTGTGCAACCCTAGTGTGTCCTATGCTGACACATATAGTGGAAAATGGACTTGATGGAAAGCTATTTGGTTAAAACTATATCTATTGTTTAGTAATAGACTTATCCCAAAGTATAAAATATCACGTGAGTTAACTGCTCAAGTTCACACACCTGGAAGTTTCTGGAGCTGGGTGTAGGCCAGGACTGCGGCGGCCAAGGCGCTCGCGCTCCATCTTTATGGCCCAGTTTTGGAGGGAGAGCTCTCCCCAAGGGGCCTCCTCAGCCAGGTTGGTCAGACTGGAACCGCTGGCTGCCTGACCATCTCCAGGGGGCAAGGCCGTGGGCCCTCACAGGACCACCAAGCTTGGGAGGCTGGTCAGCACCCCTGCCCACACTGTGGACCCTCATGAGCAGGTCTCGGCCTGGCCTGGGTTCTCCCAGCCGCCTGCCAGCTCTGTGTCCCGCCATGTGTCACAGAATAGCCTGCCCAGGAATTGCCTCAGCATCTTTGGGAAACGACTTCGGCAAGAGTAATTATTTCTCCCTTGAGGGTGAATTTGACTTCTGGAAATAGCCAAATAAGTGCCAAGACTGATGAATGAGTGGATGATCTCAAGATTGGTCACAAATGAGGTACGACTTTCAAGTAATTCGAGTGATTTTCTTGCAAGGACTGTAATCTGGCTCTGAGGGTGTTCCTTAAAGATCGGTTCCAGAGATATTTGGAGTGTGGCTGCATTGGATGCATTACCCAGGGCGACTTTTGGAAGGACAGCACTCTTTTTTTTCTTTTTCTGAGGAAGGTTAGTCCTGAGCTAACATCTGCTGCCAATCCTCCTCTTTTTGCTGAGGAAGACTGGCCTTGAGCTAACATCCGTGCCCATCTTCCTTTACTTTATATGTGGGACGCCTACCACAGCATGGCTTGTCAAGTGGTGCCATGTCCGCACCCGGGTTCTGAACTGATGAACCCTGGGCCGCCTAAGCGGAACATGCGCACTTAACCACTGCACCACGGGGCTGGCCCCCAACACTGATTTTGAATATAGAATTTCTGGTAGAAGTGTAGGCCTTTGAAATCACCGATATATTCTGTGATCAATATTACCTGGATACGTATTCAGATCCAAGATTCAAAAAGTTAGTTTTAACAGATGACAGAGTAAAATTTTGGATGAAGATAAAAATATTCTTGGCTATTTAAGTCAAAAGCAGTTTAGTTTTGACAAAAGCTACTAAAGTATTGCATCGTAAACACATCTGTTTTCCTAAATTTCTTTAAGATATACACGGGACTTTTATACCCATTATTATTTTCTACTCCAACTGAAGATCATGACCAAACTTAGTCAGTAAAAAAGCAGATGGAAGGTAAAATCTCACAGCTGTTAATTTCTCTTCCTTTAATGGCATGTGTCTGCTACCGGGAATCCCCGACCTCGTAAATCGTTGCCATAGGTGATGATCAGTTTGAACTGAGTGAACGCATTATTTTGTTGAATTCTACCAGTCTTTGAGCATTTCACCCACTAGCTGTGTTGCGTGTTAGTTTCATAGTTTTTACTGCAAGCTTTATTTTGTAAGAATTCCGGCTTTAGCCTCTTTCAACCGGATTTCAGATCTAGACTTTTAGGGAAGCCTGTTAAAATGGACTCCGTGCATTGTCTTGTAATTGTTCATCTCCGCGCCTCCATCCCGGCGTGATGGGTGAAGCTGTGAATGGAAAGAGCACAGACTGGGCATCGGGAGACAGGAGAGGAGACCTGGTCCCTGCAGTGATGCGAGTTTATTGCACAGTATTAGCCAAGGCTTTTAACATCTTTTGGCCTCAATTTCCTTCTCTATAAAATGAAGGCTTTGGAAAACACCCTATGACAAAATATTTAGAGGCTTCAAAATGTGTATTTTTAAAGGCTGTATCACTTACAAATTATCCCTTACTGCAGCTGAACAATAGCATGTTGACCTTATTTTGTTAAGTAGATAAGTCCAAGATGTCACTTCCACTCTCTTATTTATTTTATTTAAAGACCTGAAATATTTTCTCTTGCCCAATTAATTCATAGCACATTGGTGAGCCCTTGGGGACAATGAACCATGAAACATTTCTATTTCACAGTTATGCCTGTAAGATCATAATCACATGGTTTGTTTTTTTTCTGTGGAAAATGAGGGGCGGAATGTGAATTTCTGTATTTTTGCTTTTATTAATTCATCGATACACACCATCACCCTCCGCATGCCCCCCAGCGTGTGTGCAGATGTGCGCTGCCTGCAGGCAGGGAATGTCTGCTCCCTGAGCTGGTGCGTCCCTGCCATCTAGAGCAGAGTTTGATGCCCAAATGCCTGCCGTGTTCCAGGTACCATGCTAGGTCCTCAAGACAGAATAAAATACTTTAAGGCTCATGCCGACTGCAACTCTTGCTTAGTCTAACTTACAATTATTGGAAGTTCAGCTGAAACAGTTTTCTTATTGAAGATACATCCGGTTGGCACAGGACCCAGTCAATCTATTTCCTCATGACGCTCCCCTTCAGGACACTTAGCGAGTATATTTTGAAGAGCAAATTTATTCTCACTTTGACTCTAGAGGTTATTTCAAAGCTCCTCTGCTCTTTGTAGAGATTTGTGGTTTATTTTTTGAAAATACTTAGTTAGATGCACTGAGTACTTATCTCTTTGACCTTGAAGAATGTTAAGGATGCTGAATTTAAATTAAAATATTAAGATGTTTTCTGAAAAAGGTAAGGGGAAGTTTATCTGTATAATCATAAAATTTCCAGCCATAAGGGAACAAGCTCAGTGTACACCTGGAATGAGGTGAAGATTCCTATGGAAATACCTCCTCTCACAACAAACAAGCGAACAGCAAAATGTATGTAAATTTCAGTTACAATAACAGAAGTGACTCTGCCCACAGGAGGAGTTCCGTGAGGACGCTTGGAGCAGCACCGACACTGGGGATTGTTGTCCCCAGAGCCCATCCAGAGAATCTGACCAGGATGGGGAGGGGATCAGGCCACCGCATTTAATGAGAAGGAGCTCATTCAACCTGAAGTATTTAACTTGGAAGAGGAGATGGATGGAGAGCAAGGTCGCTCTCTTCGTGTGGGGAGGAGCTGATCTCGTTGTTGCTCCACCTGGGAGCACCAAGCTTGCGGGTGGAAGCTGATGGAGGCTCCGAGTCGGGGGATTTCCACCCTGAGATTTGTCCCTCCTGAAATCAGATGCGCCGTGAGGCCGCGAGATCCCAGTCAGGGCCTCCCCTCCAGGTGGCAACGCAATGGCTGTGCGACCTGGTTTTACATTAAGTTGTGTTTTGTTTAGAATCTTCACCTTCAATTGGTTAACACGTTTACTTATAGTAATAATAGTATTCATAATGATGGCAGTTTATCATTTAATATCATGATTGGGCTTATTTCAATATAATTAAAAAGAAAGATAAACTTAGAATATTTTTACCTAGGAAAATCAGTTAAGGAACACGTGGACATGTTCTGATGAAGCTGTGTGGAGTTTCCAGGAAGCTATTGCTGACTTTTTCATCAAATTCCTCCTGCAGCCTGCAATGTTGCTGCATTTGGGAAAGTGACTGCAACACAGTGACATTACCCTCCTCTTCAGACTATGTTCCTTTCACAGGTACACGTGGAAATAAAGGCGAATTCTGAGAAAGAAATATACAATTAGTTTTAAGTCTATTTTGACAACTTCTGAATTGCTAATGCTATAAAAATTATGTGGTATCCCAAAATTGCATCTTTTAGCCATTTATATTACTTGGGAGACATTTTTCTTTATTTTCTGAAGCAGCAGGAGCTTTGCTCACTTTGGATAGCATGATGTTACAGAGTGCTTTAAAATTACGAGGGCTTTTCACATCCATTCTCTCGTTTAGTGCTCAGAATAACGGTGAAGGGTCATATTGTTATCGTCCCATCTTAGACACGGCCATTCCAAGGCCTGGACGGCTCAGTGACATGGGATGGCATGCTAGGTTCAAGCAGCATCTTGGGGCTCCATCATCAACCGCAAATTCCATGTTCTGTGGGATGAGGTATGAAGTAAGAGTCGGCGAGAATTCCAGAAGGAAAAGGATTAAAAACATGGTTTTAAAATATTGCTATCGCTGAGTCATCCACCTACTTAGATGTCAACTGTGACCACACGACGTGCTCTGAGGAAACCAGCCTTGGGACTGTCCCGTTATCTACTCCACGGAACAGGGATAATCGAGGAATTCTGTTGTTTTCCCTGTGCCGAGCCTCATTTTCTCTCTCAGCATCGGTTACCTATCTGAGGTGCAGTCCTAGGGTGAGGTGTTTTCAAGAATGTGGAGAAATACCAATTGTTCTTCTAAGATGCCCTTTTCCCCTCCTGCTCCCCCAAAGCCCGTTCTCCCCTGGCGGCTCAGACTCCCCTCTGAACACGAGGGCAGAGAGAACCCAACCCTGAGGGTCTGAGAAAGACGGGGTTTCATTACTAAGCCTTCCTATGAATCTCTCCTGCATGATTTCCAATTGCTTTTACAGCTGGAATGAAGTTGCTTCTCATTGCTTCTTTAAATAGATATCTAAGCATTGATTTTTAAAAAAAGTATAGAGGTAATAAAATCACATTACCCCAAATTAGAAAATAAAACCATTTCGGGACCCCCTTGCTAACAGGACTACTTAGCAATTGACCCCAGTTCATGTCAATCGTTCTTTCCTTTTTCTACATGGTGAATAATCTAGAGCCGGCGGCCTCCTGTCTTTCTGTCTCTGCGAGAAAAATCCGACCACTTCAAAGTGTCGTCAGGGAGCAAAGCAGAAATTCCTGACACTTTCCCTGGGGATTTGGCGAGGACTCTCCAGGGCTCAGCTTGGGCGCCAAAGGGCTTATTGACCCATCTTCCCAACAAAGATAGGTCCCCCCTCCATACTTTCAGGAGAAATGCTCCTTCCAGCTGCTGAGAGAAGACCATTTTCTTCATATTATCGTGATTGCAATCACACTGCACATACAACGTGGTATTTTGCTCTTTCATTAACATGATCATCTGAACAGTTTTCCTTTTCACTAGGTGGCTCCCACATCCCCAATTTTTAACGATTGTGCAGTATTTCCCTGAAGATGTAACCTCTCCCATACTCATCCATTCCTCAAATAGTCGGACACTTAGATTGCCTTTTCTGATCTTTTGTTTGTGACTGATCAATAAAGAATATTTCATTTTCATGGGTTTGCTTATTTAAAATTTTTTAATTTTAAATTTTAGTTTTTTTAAAGGCGTGCTTGATTCACACGCAAGTGTAAAAATGTAAACACGACCAAAAGACTCCCCACCCCCATTTCTGCAGGTCCCCCTTCGGAGGCAGCTGCGCTCAACAGGTCCTGTGCATCCTTGCGCCTGGTCTAGGCAGGCTCTGCGTGGGGACGTGCGTCTTCCCCTTTCTGTTTTACTGCTGCCTAGTAATTCACCATGAGGCTATGCAGTGTGTGGTTTGTGCAAGCACCCTGCTCCCAGGTTGCTTCCATTTAGGAAGGGGCGCGGTTGACTTCCCACCATGGTGTCACCCTTGCTAAGCCGTGTGCCTGCCTGGGGCCACGGAGGCGGAGCATAGGAGCCAGCTCTAGAGACCAACGCCCTCTGTAGCGACTCCTAAGGTAGTTAACTAGGTCCCTCTTGATGGGAATTTGGGTTATTTCCTGTACAATGTACAATCATGCACTGATAAATAACTGTGCGTGCACATGTGTGTAGTGAATTCCTGGAAGTGCAGTTGCCGATAGGAAGGGCATGTACAGCGGTCCACGTTCACGCTGATGGATTTAATGACCCGAGCCGGCTGGGGAGGGAAGGAGCTGCCTGCTTTGGAGGCATTCAAGCAGATGGGGGCTCCTCAGGGAGCATTTGCAGGGCTGTCCAACACTGTCAGGCTCTGGAGCGTGGTTTCACTTACCCCAGACAATGATCTACCTTTTGGTCCTCAGTTTTCTTACATGGAAACTGGAGGAAATCCTAGGGCTCCTTCATAGGGTTATTGTGAGTCAATTCGTGCGAAGCTGTTAAAATAATGCCTTGGTGGGTGCTCAGTGCATGTTAGCTCCTGTCGTCATCATCGCCGTCAGCATATTCCTGGACTTCAGGACAGGCTTTCCGAGGACCTCAGCAAGGGCTGAGAAACTTTCAGATTTTAGGTCCTCTTGATTTAGGTAGCATCTCAGGTCACTGAGAGGACCAGCATTTGAGATGAGTTCTCATTCTGCTTCCCATTATAAATTGCCACTGATTAGCTGCCAAAATTGGAGACGTCCTCGGGCCTATGCTGTCTCCTTTCTCCAGAGTGGAGTTCTTCTCTGCCTTTTAATGAGACCCCAATAGTGTGGACAGTTCCGGGTGTGTGTGTGTGTGCGCATGAGTTTGCGAGGTCGGGTGTGGGGTGGCTGTCTGCCTCTTTCTCCGGACAGTCCACCGCCAAGGGCCAGTTGCAAGGACCTGGCTGGTGTACTACCACTGGCAAACAAGTGGCGGGAAGGGAGGAGCAGGTGTCCCCACTAAATGACTAATTGGCCTGGCTCTGGAACTCATTTTCCATGTTCTGAAGGGGTTTGGCAGCAGAATTAACTCCCAAAGTCACTTCAATGCTGCCTGTGTATAAAACAGTTTGCTGCTCTGTCAGAGCTGGAGGGAAATTTCTTTTCCTAAAGGCGATGACAATTTTCAGTGTTACAAAAGAACAAAGGCATTATTTGCAAATTAACACATCACTACTGAGTCGTATAAATATAACTCAAACAGCAGAAACAGGCCAGGGGGTGCGTGCAGCTGTCTCCTCCACGCGAGACTGCGGGTGCACTGGTTGCGTCCGCATCGCCGTGCGGCTGGCAGGACTGCTCGCCGGGGCCCTGGGCTTCTGTTTGTATTTTCTGTTTATGTCATTTTTGCAAAATCCATGCAGGTGTTTGAAGCAGTCAGATTTTCTAGAAGCTGCGTACTTGTTACAAATAGCCTGTGAGCGTTCTGTGAAGTCAGAGAAGGTTCACAGAGCTGCCTCTGGCCAAAGGGACCCATTTCAGCGCCTCTAAATTGAGCTCCCTGTCTGAGCTCGTGTCTGGCCCAGAAGAGAGATTGTGCCCTTTCTGCAGAGCTTTCGTTTCTTCCTCTTTCCTTTTCCTTTTTCTTTTTCTAAGGGATGAAGCTCTGCCACCTTCATTTCTGCACGCCCCTGAGGTGTGTATGAGACTGACACAAGTTCATGCCATTTCTCACCCAATTGATGACACAAATATTTCTGCGTGGCATGAAGTCACTGTGGTCTCTAGCAATCAGGGGTCTCTTTTCTTTAAACTTCCCGAAATATTTCCCAATGACCTAAGCAATGTCATTTCTGTGGTTGCTTCTGGTTTCATTAGTCTTTTCATGAATGTATCTATTTATTTCCATCGTGATACCTTCTAAAATGCAATTTTAGGACTGTGTTCTTGTTCTCAGAGTGAACCAGGTGTCAGAGCCCTCTGGTTTTGTTGGTTTGCTCTCGGATTCTCTGGCAGACATCGGGAGGACCGTTAATCTTGGGCAGGAAAAAATTTTATGTGAGAAAATTTAAAAGTGTAGTAATTTTCTTGGATGTTTTAAAAATATTACAAAACAAAGTTTCCCACTGAGGCCTTTGGTCTCTCCAGGCCCGTGTCCACTTTGCTACTGACATAAAGGATTATTTTATAATAATTGTAGTAATAATTTATATTTATACGCTCTCTACTGCTTACCACGAATTCTCAGAGACACAATCTCCCTTGTCCTAACTGTTTTATGAAGAATTCGGTGGAACCATAATAACCACACGTGACCCTTTTGACCAAAAATAAAAAAGGCACTTTCAAAAGTCTTCACTAAACAGAAGAGGCAGATCCTAACAACCAGCTCCACGTTCACGCTGCACCTCCAAGAGTTGAATGACATACCCCAGGCTGTGTGGCTGTTAGTGACAGAGCCCACCTTGACGTTGGGCTTCTTTCTGATGCCAGAGTGCCTGTTCCATCCGGGGCTACCGACCATCTGGGTGTGCCTGGGACTGAGGGTGTTTCCAGGATGAGGGACAGACCTGGTAAACTGACGTGTGTTGGTCACCCTGCCACTGCCTGTCACCCCAAGGGACACCTGGTGACCGAGGTTGCCGCTCCTCTTCCAGGGCTTTCCATTGATCACGCTGCCCTTACTGACCCCATCTCCCTGCATGGGGCCCTGAGCTCCAGTCCTGCAAGGCCTGCCTCCCAACCCCTCCCAGCTCCTATTTTCTGTTTTTCTAGGGCAAGGCTTAAATCCAAAAGACCTCCTGTAAGAGGAGAAAGAGAACTAAACTCGAGATCAGGGGTCCAGACCCAGCTCCATATTTTACTCTGTGGGACCTTGGGCAAATACTTTATTAATGTCGCGTCCCCATTCCCTTGGTCATAAGATGAGGATAATAATTCCTACCCCACCTGCATGACAGGGTCGTTCTGAGACTCCACCAAGATAATGTATTGAAAGTACATAAAGAAGTAAGCACTTACTCTTTTGCACTTTGGAATAAGATTTCTGCATGGTTAGACTTTAGAGCATCTGCCTAAGCTTTCTAGTGTCGCCTCTGTCTCTGTGGATCTGCCTTTTCACCTCTTGGGCCTTCCTGACTTGACAGATGCCCTGGGAGTTGGTCCTGCCCCAGTGACTGCTGTCCGCTGGTTCCCGCCCTGGCAGAGAAGCAGTCATGTCTTCTGTTCGGAAAGCTCAGCTCCGTATCGTCCAGGTAGTGCATCAGAGTTCCCCACAATTTCACCTGGTACCTCTGTAGTTTCTATGATAATAGATTATCTCTTTGACACAACGTGTTCCATAAATATGGACTTTCCCTGCTAGAGGATTCGGATTTCCTCTGCATGGATGCGTCCTCTGCTCTGCTCCCCATCCTCCGGCATGCTCGTCTCTGTTCTGGACTCCCAGATTCATAGCCTGGCTGTATCACATTCTGCATCCGAGAGCTCCTGGTAAAGGAGGTCTCCCCCTGATGGTTCCTACATTACTATGGTAACAAAAACATCTTGAGTTCTCTTTGTTTCCTTTATCTTTCAGTAGGTTGGGGCCAATTAGTCAACATCATTTCCCTCATGGCCTGACCACTCCAGCGGGACCTTTGTCCTTTGACCACAGTTGGACAGTCAAAGTGTGGGGCAGTTCAGCCTATTGTGGCTTTTTGGCTGGTCCTACAGTCTTGTTCATTCTTACTTTCAGCTTCCTCTGGCTGAGGCCTCATCACCAGGTGAATGTGATGGCAAATTTTGGCCCTTACTCATGGTAAATCCAGTTCTCACACTTTGGTGTATATTTCTTCCTTCTCACTGCCAGGCTCATTTAGATTCGGCCTCAAGATCAATTCTAAGTCCCTCATCCTTCGTGAAGTCTTTTTTTTCCTTGGTGAGGAAGATTGTCACTGAGCTAACATCCGTGCCCATCTTCTTCTGTTTCATATGTGGGATGCTGCCACAGCATGGCCTGTTGAGCGTGTGTAGGTCCACGCCCAGGATCCAAACCCATGAACCCTGGGGGGCCAAAGTGGAGTGTGTGAACTTAATAGCGAGACCACTGGACAGGCGTCCTCTGTCTGGGTCTTTTCTGGCCCAGACGAAGGCAAGCAGTGTCTCTCCTGTGGGGTCCTTAGCGAATGCCATTTTGCCTGTCTTGTGTTTGGAAGTCTTGTCTCCCAACCAGATGCTGAGCTTCTGGAAGGCAAGGACCATGTCTTATTCTTCTTTGTCCCCTGAACATTTCCTGGTGTGTGCTCACTTCCTCAGCTGACACAAGGTCAAAGATGGTCATACGATGCCTATTTTATTTATTTATTGAACAGGTTTTTGTAAAAATCCTTTTCACAACACATTTATAAATTCATAGATATTTTCAACTAAGTTCCCTTACATACCTTTTCTCACCAGTGGGAAAATTGCTTTCATCCTCACTACTCTGGAAACTTCTCTACCTTCTAAAATAGGGGAAAATGTGGAAACAATAACTTTAAGGAATAGAGCTCAGGAAACCACTCACAGCCGGCCCATCTAACTTCCAGATATTAAATCATTTTCTCTTGGGTTATTCATTTATTCTTTTATTCAACAAACTTTCAGTGAGCACTATTATTTTAGGTGTTGGGTTTACAGCAGCAAATAGCACATGGATTATATTCCCAAGTTGCTTAAAGTCCAGTCAGAGAAACACGCACATAACCAGTGATGAGAATCCTGAGGCATAAGTGCTACGATGGAGGGTGCTGTGGTTGTCCAATGGAGGACAGCCAAATCAGACAGAAGGATCACTGTTTGAATTGGTGCGAAAAGAGTGAGTTGGGGATTGCATTTCCAGTGGAGGGAACTTCAGGGGGAAAGTCTCATAGATCAGAAATAGCATGTGGCTTCAGGGACCTGCAGGTGTTTGCAGTGATTGGACCCAAGTCTGGGGGTAGGGAGATAGCGAGGGGGGAGGGGGACTGGTGGATGAGGAGAGGCTGTAGAGATCGGAGGGTTCAGGTCATGTGGGCCTTAGTGTTTTACACTAAGGAGTTGAATTTTATTCTGAAAAGCCATAGAGGAAACCATTAAAACATTGCAAAAAGGGTTAAGTAGGCTAGCATTTTAGAAAGACTGTTGGGTTGGCAGAGTGGACTGTAATATTTCAGGTGGGAAATTATGAAGCCTGAACAAAAGCTGTGTCTAAGAAATGGAGACGAGGGCGTGAGTATCTAGAAGGTAGGATCAGAATGGGTGAGGGGGGAGGAGGCATTGAGGATGACGTCCAGGTTTGTTTGGTTTGGCTGACCAGGTGGATGGGTATCTTGGTCACTTGCCAAGATGGAGAGTAAGGGCAGATTTTGTGGAGAAGATGTGCTCTGTGCATTAAGGTGTATCGGCAGCTTGGGTTTGGAGAAGATATGGAGTTGATAACCATCATACCGATGCATCCATGGGTTTCGAAGCCTTGGGTTGGATGAAGTCCCCATGGAGACTTTGCAGGGTGGAAAGGAGAGAGGGCCAAGCTCGGAGCCCGTGGACACTGACATTGTAGTCATGAGGGAAGGACATGAAGCCTCCAAAGGATGCTTAAGACTGGGGTGACCGACCACCCACGTTGCTCTGGGGTGAGCGGTGTCAGGGCTAAAACTGGGACAGTCTCAGACAAACTGGGATGGCCACTTTGCAAAGGAATGGCTAGAAGATGTCAGGAGAAAAATTGGGAGATATGATGCCAATACGACTGTTCAAAGGGAGAAATAGTGGCCGCAAATGACAAAAGTTGCAGAGGTCATGTCGCATAAGCGTAGAAATGTCATCTGAATTTGGGAAGATGAGAAGTTTCAGCGGCAATTTTAAGATGGAAGTCTGACTATGGTGATTTCAGGAGTTTGTGAGAAGTGCAGACAGAAATATGGCATCTTTTGAGGGAAGTGTTTCCATAATGAGATCTTAGTTTTTTTGCAATCTTGGTTAATCTTTGCCAGTTATCCTAAAATGTACACAAGAAGAGAAAAAAATCTCAGTTTCCAGGGTGAAGGAAAGTAAGATTTCTGCTGTTTCTATGCCCAAATTACTTCGGGTTATGTTCTGATAAGATATTACGATTCCCTAAGTGAACATATTTTAATTATTTGACCCAAGACTGTAGATGACCTCGCCCTTGAATGCCATTGAGTCTGCTTTAGGAAGCGATTCTTTCTCATTCTCGCTTCCATAAACTGTGTAAGCCTCTGGTGGTTATTCTTCCCTACACCTTTTTCACACAATTGGAAACTGAATAATTACAGTATTGAGATGTCAGAGTTCTTGAGATGAAAGAAATAGTCATTTAAACATCTTAGGAAACGGAGGAAAAATCAGAGAAGAGCACAAGATGAGAACGGGAGAAGAGGTGAAGGGAGTTTGCTGGGACTCTATGAAGAGCGAGCCACTGGCAGTGGGCATCTTCCCTGAGACGGAGAGGGCTCCACTTTCCTTTGCAGGTGCTGTCCGTGTGTTGTTGGGTCTTTTCCAATCGGTTTGGGTTTTCTCCCATCTCATCACGACATTGGGAATTTGCCTTATTTATTCACGGTAACTCTTGTGAGTCTATTTTAAGCAGCTTAGTTATTGGCACGCTGGACGAGTGTGGACAGGTTACGGTGGAGAGAGCACGACGGGGTAGCGGTACTCAGTGTGCTGGAGTCACACTTCTACTCCCAGGCATTGGTGGACAGGCCACTCTGTCCACACCTTGTCCACCACCCCTGCGGACTTCCCTTCTCTGCACTCTGTCTCTTTTTGATATCCTTAATGTAAGGCTTCCCTGACCGTTTGTCTGAGCTTCTGTCTAGTTGAACAATCATTTTTGGAGGATCTATTATCTGCTAGATATTATGACATACTGTGGGCTTGAGATGAATCAGACAGTCCCAGAGAAGACTGTGTCTGGGAGCATCAGCTCCAAGGTTATGACAGTGGTCTTGCAACGCCCACCAGGGAAGCAAAACATTTCTATGCACACCTGGGCCCATCCTGAAATACGTACTGAAAATATTGCCCAAGCGACCCGCTTCCTTGAGCTCTGAGCGAGGTGGGACGGTCAGGAGAGCACGTTTTGATGTTTCCTGTTCATATGACCATTTAAAAATTTAAAAACTTTTTCAAGCTGTTAGTATGTGACCTGCACTATTCGAACTCACTTGAGCCTTGTAACAACTCCAAGAGAGGTGCTTTTATTACCCCATTGGTGTAACAGAGGCACAAATAGATTAAGGAACTAGCCAAGGGCTAAACAGCGAGTGAGCGGCTGAGCTAGAATTCTGGTTCAGGCCATCTGCTTGTACCACTCCTCCATGTTGTTCCACCATCGATTCCCACTCGAAGTCGCTGGCTTGGTACACAACTGCTAATTCATCACACTAGAGTGTGTGTGTGTGTGTGTGTGTAAGAGTAACATCCCAAATGTTGAATTCTTTTGGTGAAAATTCTTTGAGAAGTTTTAGTAACCGTCCAAACCAAGCTACCCTTGATTTTTCTTCCAACTCTTTCTTGGACTAACCCAGTGTACCAGTATAACTTCCCTACATTGTATGTTTCAGCGGAATGACTGCTGACTTGGGTCTTGATTTGGAAATTAAACTCTGGTTGAAATTGGGGCTTGCTGTTGGTAGTCGAATTACCACATTACCCTTTTATTTCAAGAGAATATTGGATTATACAGCCGTGATCCTAAGAGGCAGAGGCTTCTGAATATAATGTTAGCAGAAAATGTGGTTGCATTTGCAAATCTCTGCTGAACTCTCTGGAATTCTAAATAAAAATTCCAGGAAGGCTGGGAGGGTTCTGGACAGCAAGGTCACTTTCAGGGAAAAAGAGATATTTTATTTTCTAGCAGGTTAGCAAGTTCTTAAATTCTAAGAACAGTCTCTTCCTTAAATTAAATGTTAATAAGACATCATGTCTTATTGTGCATCGAGGTGCTGTCAAATGCTTTTTTTTTTTTTTGAGGAAAATTAGCCCTGAGCTAACATCTGCCACCAATCCTCTTCTTTTTGCTGAGGAAGACTGGCCCTGAGCTAACATCCATGCCCATCTTCCTCTGTTTTATGTGGGACGCCTACCACAGCATGGCTTTTGCCAAGTGGTGCCATGTCCGCACCCGGGATCCAAACCGGCGCCTCTCAGGCAGCCAAAGTGGAACATGTGCACTTAACCACTGCGCCACGGGGCCGGCCCCTCAAAGGCTATTTTTTCTTCGTGTTCTCCATTGCGTTTTGAGAACCAACTCTGATCAGGTGTAACAGGGCTTGAGTGGAGCTCCTCTTTCTAGCTGTTTCCTAAGCCTCTTTTTCTCCCTAAACTGAGCATGGCTGGGAACAGGACCCTAAACTTAGATTAAAATCTAGATGCTGCTTGATTTATACCTTACAAAGGGATTATGCATTTCCAATGTGTAATTGGAAGCATTTATCAAAAATCATTTACCTTTTGGTACCCAGTTTGGTCTTTGCTGCTACATGAAGCTCTCCATCATTACAGAGTGGCCCATTTGGTTGGTTGGGGGTAGATTTCTTTCCATTTTTCAGACTTATTTGCCTCTCCATGTTGTCCAGAACCCTGCAGGTCGATGGCCCTCCCTGTCACAGCAGGCTGCCTGGGCTCTCAGTCGGTCTCTGGGATCACAGGACAAAGGAGACTTGAAAAGTGTTAGCTACAGACCCCATTACTGCCTCCAGGTTGCACGCAGAATCTCCAGCAAGAGTCTTGCTGGGCTTGGAATCCCAAAGGGAGAAACAGCCGGTTGTGTGCTGAGATCTCCCCATCATTACAGCTCCCTTAAAGAGCCTGCTCGCACCACCCCCTCCCAGCCCAGGCTCTCCGGGTTTGGTGCCCTAACTACTCTCCGGGCACCCGCATGAAAGTTGCTCCTGCACCAGAGCCTCCCTGGGACCATCACAGTCAATCCAGACCGGAGGTCACGTTTTCCGAGAGTTCAGAGTTCGGCTTTTCCCCTAATGCTTGGAAGTGGGTCCCGGAGCACTCTGTGCATCCCACGTCTGCTCCCAGCCACAGGGGGAACGCTGGGACTCGTTCTCTGGGCAGTCTGATGGCCAGCTTAGTCTGCCCTCCCTCAGCTGATTTACCACCTAAGAATCACGCTTCTGCCATTCATGGATCCTTCCTGTTGCCTCAGACCCCAGGTTATTCTGATCCAACCTTCTCTTGCCAGTCTCCTTCTGGACCCTTCTCTTACGTTCTCTGGAGCTCCCAGACCAGGATAAACACCCTCTTACATCCTCCATCTGCACCAGACATTCCTTTATCCTCCGTGCTTCAACTGAGAACTGTCCCCCAAGGACACCGCTTTCTGGAATTCTTTCAAGTGGAGGCCAGTTATTGGCAACTGCCCTTCCTGTCAATGTTGGGAAGTGGGATCAGTGCCTTCTCACGTCTTACTGCCCCGTTTTAGACCATCAGTCTTCTACCCTCGTTGAGGGATCAAAAACCCTAAAACTTTTCTTCTCCTGGTTCTTGCGGTAAAGCGCTGCCACTTCCCTGTCTCTGCCCCCATTTGGTGTTCCGCATTCTCCACCTCAGTTACTGGAGAAGCTCCAGGCTTCTCACCGGAGTCCTGCCATTGTCCTGTGTGACACGACTTCAGCAAAGAGGTGGATAACTCCTCTGCCACCAGCTCCTTTGTGTTCCTTATCTTCAATAACTTTCTCCTCCACACTCCTGAAGCTAGTCACTCCCATGGCCCAACCTCCAGGACCTGTCCTCACATAAATTGCTTTGCCTCTAAAATAATAAATGAGTGTCTGGAACATGAGTGATGATGGGAGAGCGAGGAAGCCAAAACGTGGACCATGACTCACACTGTCCTCTCCAGATGGCTGATGCCAGTGGGATTCTGAAGACTTGTTTTTCAGAGATCTGAATTAGTAAGAAGACAGTATCGAGGAAAGAACGAAGATGTGCTCATGATCCTTCTTCTTGTGAGACTTCTCCAGAATTCACCTGCCAATGGGCAGAACCAACCATGCCTCATGGCCGAGGCCATCTGTGTGTGTGTGTGTGACAGATGGGAGATGGAGCATAGGGTGGATGAGTGAGGAGTGTCGAGGTGCACTGGGCTGAACGGTGCCCTCCCCCTCAACCTTCATGTCCACTCAGAACCTCAGAAAGTGACCTTATTGGGAAATAAGGTCTTTGTAGATATAATCAGCTAAGATGAGGTCAAACTGGATTAGGGTGGACCCTAATCCCATGACTGGTTCCTTTATGAGAATAGAAAACAGAGACACAGACACACAGGGCAGAAGTCCACATGGGGACGTAGGTAGAGACTGCAGTGTCTTGCCACAAGCCAAGGAACCCCAAGGACTGCTGGCCACCACCAGAGGCGGAAGAGGCAGGCAAGGATTCTTCCCCAGAGACTCCGGAGGGAGCACGGTTCTGCCGACACTTGGTTTCAGACTTCCAGCTTCCTGAACTGCGGCAGAATAAGCTTTTGTTGTTTAAGCCCCCCAGTTTGTGGTTATTTGTGACAGCAGCCCTAGCACACTAGTGCACAAGAGTGGTAATTTTGTTTCATCTTGGTTATTCTTCTTTAAACACTTATTTTCCCTCACATGTTAAAGAAAAACCTGTATAAGCTGACTCCCCTTGTCATTTCCCCTCCTTGCCTCCTGTCTCTATTGACAGTCTCATTTGAGTTAGAAGAAGAGTTGAATAACCTCTTGCAGCAAATGGAACATAGACGGCATCACCATTGCTTTTGGTCAATAAAACCTACTATTTACTAAGTGTCAATAATATACAAAACACTGTGCAAGGCTCTCGGTCTATGTTAGCTCTAATCCTCACTACAAACTTGTAAAATAGGCTGCACTGTTATTGTTTCTGAAATGAGAGTAGGTCTCAGGGATGAGTTCTTACAAGTGGTTTGGTTTCTATGGGCAAAGCTTAATGACATACTTGACATCTGGTCGGGGCCTTTACCAACCATGCGTCAAAAAATTTGTGTCCGTAAAATGCTTAGCTCTGAAAGCGGCGGAGAAGAATAATCGTGTCCCGTAACTGCTTGCTCCACGGCTCGTTTGCCAGCCCAAGTAAGACTTTATTAACACGCAGTAGACGTTTCAGTTTTCAAGTCAGTTTTCCTGCCCTCCCCCACGATCCCTGACGCTTTTCCAGGACACTTGTATGTACCCAAATGCTCAGGAGAGCGAGGCCGTGGCACACAGCTCTTGCTCTGTGGCCCGCCTGCCCCACTGACGGCCTTTTGCATCTCATCCCGCTCAGAGGCTGGGAGCGGTGCCCCCGACTTCACTGTCCACGCAGGGACTGCACAGTCACCGTGAGGAACAGCCGGAGCCCGGCTGCCTGCCGCTCATGTAGGTTGTTGTGTGCTGGACATTCCTTAAATCACGCTTAAGACCTGGAAAACTGCTGTTAAATAAACAATTGATCAGAGAGAAAAAAAATTTCAAGTTTCCCAAAAGAGTTTAAGATAAAGAAAGTTCTCATTGCAAGAGGATATTTTTTTGATAAGCTTTTAGTGAGATGATTAATGCATTTTTGTTTAAAGATTTTATTTTTACTTTTTCTCCCGAAAGCCCCCCAGTACATAGTTGTATATTTTTAGTTGTGGGTCCTTCTAGGCGTGGCATGTGGGACGCCACCTCAGCATGGCCTAATGAGTGGTGCCATGTCTGCACCCAGGATCCGAACCAGTGAAACCCTGGGCCGCTAAAGCAGAGTGCGCAAACTTTACCACTTGGCAAGGGGGCTGGCCCCTGATTAACACATTTTTCATACCTAAAGTCAGTAGAAGCATCTAAGAAATATTTCACAGCATGTTACATAACTAAGTATTGAATGATCTATGGGAACTTCTTGTTATTCTCTGTCAGTCAGACTAATACTTGAAAACTTGTCTATAATTAGAGAACACCCTTCTCTTTTATGCTAGTATATGACACTATCAGTGTTTTGTTTTCATTTGTAAAGTATCTTTCTTCAAATGTGGATCAAAGTCTGTTGACATGTAGAGTCTGGCTCTCCTGTTAGGAAGGTCCAAACGAAAACACAGCAGTGGGAAGGAGGGAGAAATAAGTAACCCAGAAACTGACCCCGTGTTTTGGTCCATTGGGCTTACTTTGCTGACGACGTTGAAAATGCACATGGACTCGCTTCCTGGGGGGAAGAGCAGGAGCCGCCTGTGTGTAATCGCCAGTGCTCATGACGAGGATAAACCAGGAGACTCATCGGTTGCTCCCATGTTCCTTTTTCAAAGACGAGCTTTGGGATTTTTCTCTGCATTTTCTTGGGTTTGTGTTAAAACAGGGGAATTTTATTAGCTCTGCAAAGGAAGGCACTCAGTGGTCCTCCAGGCTTCTCCTCCAGTTGAATGGGCACAAAACCTAGTGGTCTCTGGACATCAAGTCCTGCAGGGAAACTGTCTTCAGTCTTACCACTTGGAAGAGTAAGCTTATGAACTGGGAGCAGAAAACCTATTGTCTTCCAAAACCACGTTCCTAGAATCAATATATGTCTACCGGATTGCAGTAGGCATCACTGAAAAGCAACATCTGAGTTCAAATTATTGGTACATTTATTGTTACAATAGGAACTTGTTTGGATTTAAATGTTAACCTATTATTTTGATATGATTTCAGTTTATTAATCAAAAATATATTCTTTTATTTGAGGTATTTATTCCGTGCCTTCTGTGCTACACTGTAAGAGTACAGAAAAAAAGATGGTTATTCCTGTCGCCAAATGGCTTACAGATCGGGCTTGAGAGGGCATGTGGGGGTGAGGGGGCAAGACGTTGGTTTCTGCCGACACTTATTGCGTGTTTCCCATGTGCCAGGCACCCTTCAAAGTGCTTGACATGCACGAACTCTATTAATTGTCAGAAATTCTATGAAATAGGTAATATTTTTATTGTCATTTTACTGATGGAGAAGCTGAGGCACAAAGAGTTTGGAAACTTGCTCAAGGTCAGACACCCAGTAAGTGATGAAACTGCGCCATGACCTCAGGCAGGTCACCGGATGTTGTCGCGCTCTCCAGTCGAGCAGGACACACGCATGTGTTCACAGTGACACATGACCAGTAACACTCACAGGACTGGATGGGGAGATTCTGTGAGAAATGGGGAGATCTTCCTGAGCTGGTGTGGTCAAGGAAGGCTTCATGATACGAAACCAGAATTGGATCCGAACAAACGATGTCGTCCATGTCCTCTCGTTGGAGATGCACATGAGCATACGACAGGCTCTGAGAAGCATGCAGGAGAGAAAGCTGGGCTTTTTTAAATTTAATTTTTTAATTTTTAGGCCAATGCTTTATGCTTTATTTTGGTGAGGAAGATTGACTCTGAACTAACATCTGTTGTCAATCTTCCTTTTTTCCCTCCCCAAAGCCCCAGCACATAGTCGTATATCCTAGCTGTAGGTCATTCTAGTTCTTCTGTGTGGGATGCCGCCACAGCACGGCCTGATGAGCAGTGGGTAAGTGCACACCTGGGATCCAAACTGGCGAATCCTGGGCCACCAAAGCTGAGCACACAAACTTAACCACTTTGCCGCAGGGCCGCCCCCAAAACCCGTGCTTTTAATCTGTTGTTTCTCCAACTTCTTTGGCTATGGAGCCATTTTTTTCCCCCAGGGAATACTTAACAAACATCTTTTGGCACAGACGTTTTTAAGCAATTTTGAAAATGTTAGTTCAGAAGGATAGAATCTATTTTAGGGTCATCTATCTGCAGAGGCCACCCTTGACTTCTCTGCCTCTGCTGTCAGTGGCCAGAAAGGATCTGATGAAGTTACTAGGGGAATGGCTCCTGGAAACCTCTGTGGATAGGGTTTGTAGGATCTGAGTGGAATTCACGAAAACCTGACAGGTTATTAAGCTTTGCTTCTGTAACTGACACTTCTCTCCAGCCAGGGCTGTATTATCACCAAGTCTAGGAGAGGCTTAGATAAAACTGGTTCTCTCTGCTGGACTGAGGAGTATTTACTTTAAAATCAGAAAAGATAGTCCCTTATTTGTCCACGGTCTTATCAGTGTATCCTTAGTAACCCAGAGCATGGTCTTCTTTCTGTAATCAATTTTTACAGTATTTTGTCCATATTATGAGGATCATTTTACGATCAAGCTGGCCGCCTGTAGATATAAGCATGCTCAGTGTCTGTTAATGAGTCTTGTGTTTTCTTTAGCAGAAAAATTGTACAGCCTAGGGAAGGAAAAAGAAGTAGCCCAACTCCCACCCTGTAGATTTTTTTCTTTAGATGACGGAGGAATTTACATTTGTCGAGTATCCTGTTTTTGCTAGAAACTATGCTGCGTGTTTCATGTCTGTTCTCTAATGTTGACCTCAAAACCACTCTGGGAGGTGGGAGTTACTCTCATGTTCTACATGAGGAAAGGGAGGCTCAGAGAGATTAAATTAGCTGAGTGGTGGGGTTAACAGCAAGTGATAATGAGGGATTTGAATTCTGGTCTGTCTGACTCCAAAGCCCACACTTTTAAAGCTCTCCCACACTGCTTCCTTAAAAGGGAAAAAAATTACTGAAGATTAAATCAGCACTTGCAATACCAGAATTTAAAGCATTTCAGGCAATTGAATCCAAGATACATCTTTGCTTAGATGACTAAGCAAGGCAACCATGCATCTGCAAACCATATCAGCTAAAACTTAAATATTTTCTAATAATCTCTCTGGCTGAATTGAAAAAAAAAAAAAGCCCCTCAAAGCTCCCTGTTTAGTCATCACTCAAATGTTTGTCCATCTCATTCCCACGGAGGCAGGACTGGGTCCTCTCCATTCTGCGACAGGAGGTTAAGAAGAGCCTCTGCTTTCTGTCCTGCTGTAGGACGCACGGTAGGCTCTAGGATACATGGTAGGCTCTAGGACACACAGTAGGCTCTAGGATGCACGGCAGGCTCTAGGACACACAGTAGGCTCTAGGACACACAGCAGGCATCGGCTGAGAATGTGTGTGGAATGGTGTGAGTGGAGTGAACCAAGCGCATCCTTGAGGCACCAACCCACGCCTGCTCCCGCAGAGCCTGTGAAAGCCCAGACACCTTTCAGGGCTTGACACAGAGGACCAGAAAGGTCCAGAGCTATTACCAGCCAGAAAGAAGGAGGCAATTGACTCTCATCTTGTTTCTAGGAGCTGTTGCCTTCACAGAAATTTCTGACAGAACTGCCAACAACAGATATCCTATCTTCTACGCTAGAATATAGAGACTAACCAGAAACCTAGGCTATAGCTGAGGTAGGACCTTCACGTGACCAGCGGATTGCAGGGGCAATCTTTTACCCAAGTTTGTAATAAATAAGTACATAAATCAACCCATCTGCTAAAAAAATGTAAAAATGAGTTTGACTTCTTAATATGAAATCACCAGCATTTTTTACTGCATTTTTCTCATATATTCTCCCCATTCTTACCCATGTGTGAAGGGCTATTTGCCAAGCTTCTTGTAATTTAAGAGGAGAGAACTAGTATTTACGGAAAGCCTACAGCGTCCCAGACAGTTGCTTGTGCTTTCCCTCTGGAATCTTCATCTAGCTGCCACAACAATACTGTAAATGATGTTATTGTCTGGACATAATTTTACACAGGTTTAGTAACGTCCCTGACGCCGCAGAGCAAGTCAGTGACAGAATCAAGATTGGAACCCACTTCTGTCTCCAAAGTTCCTCTGCTTTCTATTGGGTTGTACCCCAGGAGGGAGCTTTACCTGCCTTTGAGTCCTCACAGATGTTCTCCAGCGTTCTCGTGAAGTGTTCACTGGTAACACCAGTCTCTGACGCAAGTCTGAAGGCTGCTGGAGGGCCTGGGTCTTTTTATATCCCAAATATCTAGCACAACATCTGGCATATAGTGGATCCTAAACCAGTATTTGTTGGGTTGAAGTTCAGCTGCTGCCATGGGCCTGGCCTGTTTGGCGACGCTTCAGCTAGGTTCCCGGCTACGTTTGAAAGTCATGTCTGACCTTTACTGAGAGTACTACTGGGGTCTTACTTTTGATTTTGAGTTTATGACCTAGAATGCCCATAAATGAAACAGTGGCTTTGTGTTCAGGCACTGGGAAGGCATTAAGGAATTAGTGAGATTCTGAATATAAATCTTAATAAAATGGATACGAGCAGAATCTGTAAAGATACAAGGCTGTTTCTGGGAAACATGAGCGGTATTTTTTCTCCTTTATTTCCAGATAGATTTAGGACATTCAATTGTCCTGCCTGAACTATTCTGCTCTTCCTGGTGGCTTCTAATCCTGAAATGTAAAACCATGTTTTGAACACGTGGTGCTTGATTTGAGTCTGCTATGTTTTCAGAACCTAAAACATTGTACCTCATTCCCATTCACAGATGAGTTTGACAAATGTGAGTCAGAAAAAGATCAGGACTCAGGGGAAATGCACAGCTGAACGGTGGCCCTCTTTCTCTAACTTGGGACTAACTGGAAGTGATGCCTTCACAGATGTGGCTATGTCTGCAGCCCCTGGTGGCGGGAGTCACCTGGACCACATCTGCATCTGTGCTCTTTCCCTCTCCTGAGCAGTGGGTCCTTTTTGTTGAATCCTATTGGTTGGCTGGTAACATGTTACCTGGTGAGAATCAGGATATTAACATATTGTTATATTCTTAAGAAATTACCTTTATTTTTAGTTGTTTATCTAGACATGCCAATGGCTATTTAGGCCACATTTTGAGCAAAAACTCACAAGATGGTTTTTTTTCCCAAATCTCACCTGTGTACACAAAACAGCACAATTTTAAGGGTTTGCTTAAAAGAACAAAGCATAAGAAATACAGTGAGATACAAGCTCATAACCAGTTTTCAAATCAGTGAGCAGATCTGAATCAACACGAGAAAAGGTTACAAAACGAGTCTGTTTGTAGGAAGCGCTGTCTGTAGACTGTGTTGCGGGACACGCTCCACGTCCTCTGCGAGAGGCCTTAAGCAGGTCAAGGTGGAGCTGGGGTTCGCTCAGCCCAGCTGGGAGTTGTGGGTAGGTCAGGGCTCCGTGAGCAAGGTTCTGACTGCTCACGGACGCTGTGAAAACGAAAAACAGGCTTTCCCATCAGGCCTGGCAGTGATATATAGTCTCTCTCTCTTAACTTGATTTTGACTCTACCTTTCGCTTACTGAAAATAGCCCTTTGATACCTTTCTTCTCAGGCAATGAAAGAATTGAACTTGATCGGTCAGCTATTGATGGTGCACGGACTAGAAGAAGAAGAAGGTGAGAAGTCCGTGGGCGTCCAATAGCTGTGTCTTAACTAATAATTGGATTCCTTCCGTGGAAATATTGCAAGAGAGCCACTAGTAGGCAAGTAGGCAAGAAAAAACAGTTTTCACATTCTCTTTTTTTTTTTTGCCAAAAAGCAAAGAACTCAAGAAATCTCCAGATGGTTGAAAGAAGGACACAGATGCATCTGGTTTACGCACGAGGTCTCATTTTACTTCAGATTTTTATTGTACTAGTAGCTGCTTCATAAGCTTGACTGTTGGATATTCGGTAGTCTTCTCTGTGAGCTCTTCTTCAAGACCTGATTGTAACATAAACCCTTTTGTCCTATAAACTTGGAACTACTAAAAACATCCCAATCTTATTTAAGTTATGATATAAATATAATTTAAACAAAGTCTATTTCCTAAACTCAAGGTAAAGGCCCCATTAGCTAAACTATCATCTTCCATCTTATCTGTACTGTATTGTCTCCGGGAATGGCTGTCCTTGAGTTGACCTCATGTACATTAAATAGACAGCCCCAAAGCCCTGTCTGCATCACAAACCGAAATAAGAGAGGTTTGGAAGCAGGAATACATTCAACACGTCCTCTGTGGGGCCTCACCAAGCAGAGAGCTTCAGAGTGTTTTAGCAATAAAGACTCGTGTGTCAGTTCAGAGTTGTTACAGAAAAACAAGAACAAAGTTAGTGCTGAGTTTTCACAACTTCCCTTCTTACCCACATCAACAATTTTGAATTATTGTCCATCCATTTCCTGAGGTTTTCACACTTTCTTTAGTACCATCTGACAATGTCTCCTACTTTAATGAAAATATAACCAACTTTCCAAAATTTCCCCTAAGCCTTAACCCTGCCAGCCTCAGTCTCTCTACAGGAACTTATTACAATCCAGTCAAGTTTTGAACATTCCATTTGTATGTTAGGAGGAAAAAAAAAAAAAGCAGTTACACTTAGGGAGTGAGTGTTAGCTGTCATTCTCTCGGCTCATGAACCAGCTTGGCAGTGGCAGAAATGATCAGATCATTCTCCCATTACCACATCGTTTAAGGTAAAAAGAAAGAGGCCCCGCCAATTTTCATCTAACTTCTAGAGAAAAGGTTGAACGCACAGTTTAGCTGACTAGAGAATGCTGCAACCAATCGATTTTCCAGCCAAGTGTCTGCAGAAAAAAATGACAACAAAATCCCAAGTTGACTCTGGAGCCGTAATTGACCACAATGACCTGCCAGGAAGGCAAATTCTGTCAGAAAACTGAAATATTTTCTTTACTTAAATAATGTTAACTTCAGCTAAACAGTTGGGTAGTTGTTCACATGAAATGAAGGAGAAAGAAAAATCCAGTTACTATCAACACCAAAGAAATGCACGCCAACCATAAGTCAAAGGTGCTTTGGTACTGTAGCCACAGCAGACGAAAGTGGGGTGGGGGCTCAGGGGAGTTCCCTGACGCTTAGATGACAGGGTCACAGAAGGCATGTGAGACCTGCTATGTCTACCTTCGAGGTTGATACACCGCCACGTCCATGACAAGAGTCACACACACACGAACTCATCAGCTGGCTTGTTAGAGCTGTGTGCAACATCGCTGTGTTGGAAAGGCCTTCCGGCTGGCTGGAAGGGTCTCGTTAGTCTGAGGACACGCTCCTTGTGCCGTAGAGTAAACACTACGGTCTCAAGAGGAATGCACGTGGAGTTCCCACGAGAGTTCCTCAAAGACTTTATTCAGTTTGTTTTGTGACCTTAGCTGGAAAGCAGGAAGATGGACGTGGAAGGCAGTTGAGAAGGACATCTGTGAGGATTCAAGTTGGGCAGCTTCCAGAGGATGAAAGACGTTTAAAGTTAAGGCCTTTATCTGCAAACAATAGTATATTAATAAACTCTAGACCATATTTACAAACGCATTCTCTTGTATGAAAACTAACAGTATCTGTTCACAGTGCCGTTGTTTATACAGGTAGCGACCCCACCACACTCACGGATTTTAGCCTGGGGTTCAGTAGCGCTGTTATCTACAGAAGATGTACAGTGTGGATAGAAACATGTCGCTGAATCTGAGTTACTGATAAAAGACGGATCGGCTAACGGTGCAAAGGAATGAACTGTACAGCACCTTCCCTCGGATGGGGTGGGACACGTGGTTTCTGGAACTGAGAAGACGCAGATCTCGGCCCCAAAGTGGCCTAACGTCAGTAACAAAGCAATGACCCCCCTGTTCCGGCCTGGGTGCACTGAGCGATCTTAGCCCAAAGTTTTAGATCCATTGTCTAGTGCATACAATAGAAAAGTTAAAAAGATTTATTATTATTTTTATCATAATAATTATTATTAAAATAGAAGGTACTTTCTCTCACACTCTCATCTGTGCGCTGGCACTTAAGACCAATATCCTTGGAGTTCCAAATATGCTGGTGTTTTTGTCACGCAGATCAGCAGTCAGACGGCAAACGCGAAGGTGCTCCAGACTGAGGAGCTGCTGCCCGTCCTGTGTGACCCAGGCCCTGGGGACACGGCAGAAGCACCTCCCTCCCACTTCCCGATCCCCTCCTCGCGGGGCGAGCTGCTCCTGGACTCAGCTCCCACGTGGCTGGATGCAGTTGCTCCTTTCGGCAGCTAATGCTGAGGTGACGACTGAGGTGGAGGATGGCTTCTGTACACTTGGACAAAGGAGGGAGGCAGGTGAGGATGAGGAGGGTGGCGTCACAAAGAGCCCCCGGGGGAGACCCAGAGAGCGGCTGGGCTGGTGGCAGGAACCCCTCAGGGCTTCTCCCCTCCCTGGAGGCCTCTGCTCGAGGAGGTGCCCAGCCTCTCGGTGTGCAGAGCAGGGGGCAGGCCTGGCTGGCACTAGGGGGTGTCCCCTCTGGTCCCAGTCTGCTCCTCCTTCTCAGCCCCCTGGCCTGCGAGGTCCGGGCCACCTCCGCCTCCGCTGCCGCCTCTGTGCGGCTTGGGCAACAGGCTCTTCCACTGGGCTTTGTTGTGTGCGAGATGGCTTAGCATGTTCTCCGACAGGGTGCTGTTTCCCGTGAAGCGGGCCCATTCCCGGAACAGGGGCTCCACAATGTAGGTCATGAAACCTAGAACGGGAGGGCCAAACGCACGACCATGAGGACGGTAGAGCGCACTGTTCCTCCCCACAGGCGGCTGGGGCCACCGTGCGCTCGGCCCAGGGACACGAAGGCAAACGAGATGGGGTCCCCACTCTCAACTTGGGAGCATAAGATATGTCACCTTGGGCTTGACATTTAACCTCTCTGTGCCTCAGTTTCCTCCTTCGTAAAAAGGAGCTAAGAAGCGTACCAAATGCACAGGGTTGTTAGGACAGTGAAAGGACTTAACCCACGTGACATGCTTAGGAAGCTTCTGGCACACAGTAAACACAATAAGCACTGGCTGTTATTATTTGAGAAGGGAGAAAGACATAGGAACCAAAAAGTAAAATAAAGTTGGTCCTAGGGCTAAGGAGGGTGGTGGTGGGGGGAGGGCAGGTCACTGACTCAGACCCTCTGAAGGATGGCACGTTGACCCCATAGGATGTTCTTGCAGAAGTATTGTTCATAGTGTTGTCTTACTTCCAATTATGTTAGACGACTAAGTGCAGGTAAAGAAAAGTTCTTCCGTCTTCAGTACGGATTTTCACCTGCATCAAAGTCCTGCTTTAACGACTAGATGAGGTCGTTTGATATTAGACTTTGTGTGCACGTTTGTTCTCTTAATTATTTTAGACTTGCTGCTTTCTAATCGTGTTTCACTGTTAATGTGCTCTCTGTATTAACATGGTTTATTAAAGCAAAGAGAACTTTCAGTCTAGGCTGGAATTACTGGAATCATCGCAAACTTGGACATATTTTGGTTTTACTGCATTTCCTTGAAATGTAGGTGTGGGGAGAAAGGCAAGTGTTTTCAGCATGACAAAGTCTTCCAACAACTAACGCTGGGTGTTTACAGGCATGTGAATTATAAGGCTTGCTCTGATGATCTTATCTGACAAACAGCAGACACTTGACCTTTGAGGAGGCTACAGAGATGGGAAAAGGATGCAGCAACGCAAAACGTTGTTGCACATGTCTGCATTATTGCATCTTATGTGAACCGTGATTTAAATATTATAAGATCATTTTGTATAACCTGAGCCTGAGGAAGAAAGTAAGCCAGCGACTTTCTCTATATTTCGGTAAGGTTATACACGGAGTCAGCAAGGGATGGTTTCATTCTTGAATTTTCCTCCTCTCCTTCACAGTGTCTGTATCTAATTTCTAATATTGTTCACGTTACGAGAGATTAGACATCTAAAAACGTAGTCTGCAACATTATACTATTTTAAAGTTCAAAGTGTGAATATCTGTCAAGTTTTCCTTAAATATAACAAAAAGTTACAAACCTAACATTTTAAAGTCCAATACTTAAAAATCAACTCATTTTCTTCCGGAAGTTACTGTGGAATTACACCTCTGTATTTCTACTCGCAGGTGTAAAGACCTCTTAGAGGAGAGGGATGGCCATCCCAATGTCTGAATAGGCGCGTGGAGGCAAGTGAAGGAAGTCTTCTGCGATATCAGCTCGAGAACCTGTCCTGCTGGTGCCAGTGAGTTGTACCAACCTCCCTCTGCCACTCGGGGATGCACTGGCTTTGCCGGGATATTGTCCTGCCTGGCGGGGGCGGGGGGGGGGGGGGGGGGGGCCGCCAGGGAGAGACGGTGGCCTCAGAGTGAACGGGATGGAAGGAAAGCCTCTTTCTCCTCATCTTTCTGTAGCTCTCACCAATTAGAGATCATTCCATTTGTATCTTCCTTTTTAAAACGCGGCGTTTGATAGGGAGAGGGAGGAATGGGGGTGGGAGGTGGGGAGTAAGTCCCACTTCCACTTGGGTGAATATCGATTACCTAAACAGAAAACCTGGTTTGAACCCAAGATGGCGCTCAGGAAATTCTCATTGAGGACTGGGACAAGAAAAAGAGAGGGGACATTTTCAGTCCCAGAGGAGTCAGGACAGAGGAAGTGGCTGCATTACTTAGGACCCCCCTGGAAAAATCCTCGTCTCGGAAGCTGAAGCCGTGGCTCCCATTAGACTCTGTTTATCTGTTCGGATTTTTCCAATTTTAATTGTAAAAGCAACATAACCATCCGAACTAGGCCTGCCCACCACACCTCCCCGCCCCGGACCTACAGCTGGGAGACCAGGAGCAGAGACAGGGAAAGGTCTGTGCACTAGGGGTTGTGTCAGAGCCACCGTTGCTTTCTCCTCATCCTTGGTGTGCCAGTGCAGCAGCCGTGGGATTTTCCTACACACTCAACCCCCATCCCAGTTTCAAAACAGTAACCATGGTAACCACATTTTCCTGAGCTGAAAATCAGGGCATACGACCTGACAAAATAAGTGTGTTCTCATGACAACAACAGGAGAGAATCTCTGAAATCAGGTCTGTTTGCAAATCCAGGTTGTGATCTTTACAACGTGGACACTTTTCTTTGGGGGTCCACAATGCTGCCGGCAGTTGCCTGGCAAATTTCTTTCTAGCCAGATTTTAACACACTGGGTCCCGGGGTTAGGATTTTGGTCAGGGTCTGTCCCTTCCGTGTCACATCTGCATCTGCAGAACCTCTGCAGCTGAGGCTGATCCAGGCAGCCTGAGGCGGCGGCATTTCTGTTGATGCTGCTCCCCTCCCCCCAGCAATTCCATAGCTGCCTCCGCTCTGGGTTCTTCCTGGGTCCTATTTTTTATAACACTGCCCCCCTCCTTTTTTCAGTTTAATTGTAAAAACAACATAACAATATTAAGGCAATTTGGAAAAAAATGGACAGCCAATAATCTCACAATTCCAACATACCTATTTTAATATTTGTACATTCCATTCAAATCTTGGTAACTAGACTGATTTTGTCCCTATTTCCTCAGGATGACTTTATGACTTTTGTGGTTAGATTTGAGGCTCGGTGTTGCAAGCAGATCATTCTAAGTTGCTAAGGTTTTCTTAATTTTCAGCTGATCTTTTGGGGGACCCCTTTCTCCCCCAGCCTTGCAGAGGTCTGCAGCACTGTGAATGCATTAAGCTGGCTACCTGAGGCCTATGGGAACTGATGAGAAATGCGGACCGGTGCGTGTCAGGGCCATAGCTTATAAGTAAAAGAGTTGAAGTTCTGAGCTTGGTTTTAACTGGAGGGAACTGCAAGGAAAAGAAAGACTTGCTTTAAATCTAGGTGGAATTGGTAGAGTGGTTTTCTTTTTCTTTTTTTCTTTTTTTTGGTGAGGAAGATTGGCCCTGAGCTAACATCTGTTGCCAATCTTCCTCTTTTTGCTTGAGGAAGATTGTCACTGAGCTAACGTCTGTGCCAATCTTCCTCTTCCTCTATTTTGTGTGAGGGATGTCACCACAGCATGATCTGATGAGTGGTGTGTAGGTCTGTGCCTGAGATGTGGGCCCATGAACCCTGGGCCGCTGAAGTGGAGCATGTGAACTTAACCACGGGGCTGGCCCCAAACTGGTAGAGTGTTTTAAGGAGCAATAGAAATTCTTCCTGGATCACAAATATCTTCCCCACTAAAGTGCCTAAAATGTCCACAGTTTGATTTGCTTAACGATCTTACGCATAACTTCATTAAAGTAATACTTATGTTAGATGCCTCAATGTTGCAGGTTAGCAGTTTATTGCCATCGACACTTGAAAGCGTGGTCCTGAGAGAATGAGACAGTGGAGAGTGGAGAGCATGACAGCCCAGGCCACAGGGCTAGCACGGCTCACGGGGCACGGCCTGGGGTCTGAGCCCTCGGGGCAGTGTGCTGGGAATGAAGGGTAGTGACCCAAACTGGAAGGCTCCTAAAGGCAGATTCTGCTGACTTCCCACCCTTCAAGTCCTAAAGAGGGTGCAGGGTAACTCGCTCTTCAGCAGCGAATAGTTGATTTTCGTTCCTTTCCTTCTTGCTATTTGGTTTTGATTCCATTCTGAACTACCAAGGTGATCCAGGTTACTTAAGGGTCTGTAACAAAGCCTTTTCCCTATTTTTCATAATTTCTCAGTGGAAATTACCTAGTGGATTTTTACCTAGGATTATTACCTACTCATGGTCAGAGTGTTTATCTGGACTCAGCCGTTCACAGGGGCATTGATTAAACCTCCAGTTTGGATCTTTTAAAAGCTGTATGTAGCTGTGTGTGGCAGACATACCAAAACCATTCATTTAAAATAAAGATTGAATTCAACTCACCAATTTGTATACTAGGGATCGAATCTTTCTGTTGATTACAAAGAGGACTGATTTCCAGTTCAAATTTCTGTTCAAGGTCACCTAGGAAGAAAGGAGAAACACACTGGTCATCCAGGACTTACAAAAGTGAGCGGTGAAAGTTTTAACGACCTGGTTGGAAGAAGCTGTTCTGGGAATTACTGCTCCCCTCTTGTTATCACTGGGAGTCCTTTAGCACTGACTTGCTCTGGTAGCTTCCAGTGAAAATTCCAAGTATCAGTGTGTCAACAACCGTTTACAATAGGCTCGTTGCAATCAGGTGTGCTCTGGGTCTTTTTTGAAAAAGATCCATAAAGACAAGAGCACAGCTAACGGGAGATTTCCTAACATGAAATGGAGGTTCTGTCTTTAAGCTACAGGTTAAGAAAACAAATTTTATGCTTTTCTGATCCTTTCACTCTGCCTGACCCTAGTCTGGTTTCCCCTGAATGACCATGAATAATGAGGAGGGTAGGAAATGAAGAAAGGGACTGGAAGATCTTATCTGAGAGCATCTTGGGCTGCGGCTACACAATTAGTCGGAAATAAAGGTCTGCTATGTTTTATTCTGTCGCCTTAGAATTTTACCTAATGTAACTGAAGTTAAAAAAAGTCTAGAGGTCAGAATGATATTTCTTTTTCATGCCTTTGTCAGCTAGAAGACCAAAGGAGAAATGCATCATGAGCAGCTTGATCAGGATACATATTATCGGTTCCACCTGAGGGTGAAAAACGGTGGATAATTTTTGCGTTGGGGAAAAACAATCTGGCTGATCAGTGGAGAAGCTGGTCCTCAGAAACATTAGCTGGGCTCACAGCTGTGCGTGCTCTCCTCTCAACTAGAAGAGATACAAGGACAGCACTTATGTCATGCCGACTGTGTGCCAGGCAGTATTCGAAGCATTTTACCTATTAATTAATCTGATCCTCATAATTATTATTGTAATCCCATCTACAGGTGAGGGAGTTGAGATGAAGGGGAGGGAAGTGTGTTGACCCAAGGTCTTACTGCTAGAGATCGGGAGGCTGGATTCCAACCTAGGAAGTCTGCTCTGGAGTGTTCCTGAAGGCTCCTACAGCGAGAACCGTAGGAACACCACCTGTCCGTCATTTTCTCTCAGGCTGCAGCCGTCCCTCCCACCGTCTCGTGGGCCCTGGTGGTTCTCAAGTGACGGGAGGAAATGACTCTGGCTTAGACTGAGGAGTCCAGGGAAGCCAGACGAAGTGTTGTGAGGGCAGAGCAGACCCATTTCACACTAAAATGAACTCTCCTGCAGCCAGTCTCGCTCCTCACTGCCACCGTTGTGCGAATAGTCATTTTTTGGGCAGGCTCCACACTTTGGAGCAGTTGTGCTTGACTCCTCCCTTCCCTCCTCCCTCCATATCAAATCCTGTCCATTCTTCTCTCGAAATACCTTTCTTCTCCACTTTCACTCTGCCTGACTCCAGTCTGGGTTCTTAATAACTCATTCTTAGTTTTTGCTTCTTAGCTAGTTTTCTTCAGTATTTCTTTCTTTTTTTTTTTTTTTAAAGATTTTATTTTTTTCCTTTTTCTCCCCAAAGCCCCCCAGTACATAGTTGTGTAGCCTTCGTTGTGGGTCCTTCTAGTTGTGGCATGTGGGACGCTGCCTCAGCGTGGTTTGATGAGCAGTGCCATGTCCGCGCCCAGGATTCGAACCAACGAAACACTGGGCCGCCTGCAGCGGAGCGCGCGAACTTAACCACTCGGCCACGGGGCCAGCCCCTTTCTTCAGTATTTCTTCTGCTTCAATTATGTATGCTGGCTTAATCGCACCTTCTAAGATGACTCCCATTGTCATGTTCTCTTCTATAGCCTGCTGTACAGGGGCCTCCACAAATCCTCTCATCCTCACCTTCTCGTGGACCAAGCAGGTCGATGAGGCAGGGGTATGGTCCGCCCCCACCCAGTGCCTCTGCCCATTTCCACTCCTATGGAGACCAGTGGTGTCCAATCGGACCCTCTGCAATGATGGAATGTTCTCTGCACTGTCGGCTATAGCAGCCCCTTCAAGTCTGATCGGTAAAACTGAGGCAGTAAATTTTACTTAATTTAATGAATTTAAATTTAACTAGCCACAGGTGCCTGGTGGCTCTCCCACTGGAGTGCGCACTGCTCATCCCTTAGCACCCACTTCAGATTCTCCCTTCCACAGCTCTGGGCCTTCTCCTGGGACCCCCACTAGGAGAGGGCTCCCAGGTAGATCATTTATTCGCCCACTCAGTCAAGACATATTCACAGAGCACTGTACGTTCCAGACACTTTGTTAATCAAGGTAGAGAACGCAAAGAAGAAAATCGCTCAGTTTGTCTCCCCTCGGAAGCTTACCGACGAGCATTTTGAGGTTACGAAACATAGACTAACTACACTTCTGTGTATTCCTCATGACAGCCCCACTGGGGCTTTGGGTGTCGGAAAAGCACAGTTCTGCTGAGGGTTAGGCAAGGCTGGAAGCAGATGGCCAATAAGGACTCTGGGAACCTTGGTTGATTGAGAAGATACCAATCTGTAGTATCAGATTACAGTAGGACAGAAATTCTACTTCCTTAAGGCGTTGAGGGGAGGGGGTGAACGATATTTAGATTCCTAACCTCTGTTCTGAGAATTTAACACTGTTTTCCTAATTCATGGCATTCCATCTTTCTTTTCCCCTCTGCTCTCAACCTTGACTTTAGGGGTTTTCCTTTCCTCGACGTCACAAATCATTAAAGATACTTTGGCTGGGACTATTAGGAGTCTGTGGAAGCCCAAATCCTAAATTGAAAGCCAGAATAAGATTAATCAAAATGATACAAGTCATACTTATAAAATTTTTTAAAAAATGAATTCAGTATGGAGGACAGGCCGTTTGGACGGCCATCGGGTCTGGTCTTCCCCTCTGAAATGGCCAAACTTCTGCTAGACCACAAGGCTGGTAAGTAAAAAGGACCTGACCTGAGCTCTCTATTCTCCGTCCTCCGCCAGGAGACATGCCAGAGCAAAGTGCACGGAAGCTCACCTTTAGTGATCTGAGTCACACATATTCTAGATTGTTCCACCTGTCATGCGGCACATACAGAGATTATTAGGACAACAACCAGTTTCTGCAGAGAGATCTTACGGATTATGTTTCTTGGTTGACGCATTTCGTCCACTTAGTTAACAGTTTCAACTCACCAACTCTATGGCCCTCACAATCTGCCCAGGTGACATGGTTCCCCCCCCCACCCCAAGTAGTCCACAATCCAGATAAGGTGCACGACAAGCACAGGAAAAGGTTAAACTGACGTCTGTGGCAACAGGAGCACACAGCTGAGTCGAAGCCAAGACGGACAGAGCAGGGGCTTCTCTGTCCACCGTTTGCTCTCCGAGGATGAAGATCCTGGCCCTTCGCTCACTGTGCTAGCTCAGTTTTTCTCTCTCCCACAGTAAAGTACTTATCTCGTCGAATCTAAAACCGCCCTGTTCCAGTTTCGTTAGAGCTCCTTCTGTCTTTCCCTCGGTGGAGATTTTATATCACGGGCAAGTAGAACTGACCTCTTGCTCTCTAACCGCTCACCCTCGATGGAAGTGAGATGGAGGAGCCGAGGGGGCCGCGTGAGTGCTCGGACGGCGAGGGCGAGAGGTGGGGAGCAGGGCCCTCCGGCCCCGCGTGAACCCTCTCTGTCTCCTGTCTGCTCTGTCTCCTGTCCCTGGGACCAGCTCGATGGCAATGACACATCTTTCTACGGAGGCCTCTCCGACAGGCTCTCTGTTGCTATTGTGACCTCCCCACGGAGCTGGCATGTGGGGCACTTCAGGCCTTATTTGTGCTCAGCCTCTCCAACCTGATCCTGTCGCTAACACCAAGGCACTGTTGTGCCTGAGCAAACATCCGGAGCCTGAAACCTGGCCCGAGGACACGGGGGCTGCGTGAGAGGCCCGGCCCTCCCCGTGTCATTGCCTTGTTTCTGAATGAACTTCATCTCTTAAAAATTATACCCTACCTTGGGGCCATTTGTCTTTTCGCTGTATATATTTGAGAGGATGAACTCAGTTTTTGGCTAGCTGTGCTCTGTTTCATTATTAACTTCATTTAAGAAAGCAAGGGGCAGGAATACAGGAAGGCAAGAGTCTGCATCCTTCTGTCAGAGCAGAAAGCATTGGCCCCGAACGGCAGTTAGCCTTCCGGCTGCGCTCAGCTCGTTAAAAAGAAGATCAGAATACAAACCAAACTGTCCCTCCCAGTCCTCTATCCACAGAGGAAAGACATTATAAAAATATATATAAATATATATATTTATAAATATATATATATATAAAAATATATTTTCGCTCATTTTTATTGCACCTCCTTGCTACCTGTTTCTGTAGTAAGTGGATGCTATTACTTTTAAAATTATCTCCAGAAAAGGGCAGGATGGTTTGCAAGAGAGCTAAAGAGGAAGATTAGGATAATCAGAGTTGAGGAACGAACAAACATCAGGGGGGATTAGCCGTTTCCTGTTTTATCAGGAAAACTGCCTGCCGGGCAGGGGCCGTGGCCAGGCCACCGTGGGTCACTAACCTTGCCTGTAGAATTCCTCGCAGACTCTTTCGCTCCACTGCTTGCTCATCTCCCAGACTCTGCAAGGGTTGCAGATGTCAGCACACTTCAGGGCAATCTGAGGAAGGACAGGGCAGGGCAGGTGGTCAGAGGGGGACCCTTCAGCAGCAAACAGCGCCTGAGCCCCAGGGGCTCTCAGACCCACCCGCCCGCCTCCCGGGACCCGGCTGGCGTTGACAGATGGCCTCCGAGGAAACAGCACTTATTCACCAGCACACAAAACCTCCATTCAGGACTCCCTCTACAGCAGCGAGAGGGAGAGGAGTCACCGTCCAAGGACACGGAGCTTCCTGGAGGAGCCTTGGGGTGGGCAGGCCAAGGAAAGCTGCAGCCTGGCTCCTAAAGCTGCCCCGCCCCTCGTGGGCAGGGAGGCAGCAGGGGCCCCAGCCAGACTCATATGAGATCATTTGGACCTCATTCCCACAGTGGCCATGCTGACGGACTCCATACATCTCTTAGATGGTGTGTGTTGCATTTAGGTGCCCGCGTCTGTGTGTGAGCAAGCTCAGGCCGCCAGCCTGCGAGCTGTCGTATCAAACCCGGGAGTGCTTGTTTGCACAGCTACATCAAAGCTTGCCTCACACTGTCTGGATGTGGGATGCCAGATTTTTCAGTGATGCTGACCTTAGGAGGTTTAGCTTGAATTCCCAAAAACGTAGATTCTCTCCCTTAACCGCCAACTGCCAAGAGGCGGCTGCCAGATGGGCCGCTGGTGGTGTGCCCTGCCCACCAGCAATGTCTGTTTGTTTTGACCCAGTTCCTTGGGATCACACAAGTGCTAACAGTGCTGGGGTCGGGGAGAGCCTGGATCCCATGAAGTTGCAAATTCGGTTGTTTATTTTCCCGTTAATGGGGGCACGGGTACATGTTGGAGTCACCATGGGCCGGAAGTCCCCCCCAGGTTGTGCCCTGTAGGGGTTCACTCGTGTTTGCAAACTTTCCTTTTGGAATGCAGGCATTCAGGCCAAATCTTTCAGCTCCTCTGGACTTGGCTCAGTCACTAAAATCAGGTACGTGGCTCAACTTTGTGGCTAGAAGTCTAGCTGAGGCAGAAAGAAGGAAGGAGACAGAGCTCCAGGCCGGGGGCGGGTATTTCCTCGGGAGGATGGAGCACTGTGGACACGACAGAGGGCAAAGAAGACCACAGTTCCGTCTCCTTTGTGCAGCTACGTCTCCCGGGTAAGAGGAGGTCTGTCCTGAGGAACCCAGGGTCCTGCCATTCAGTCTTTTGCACCAAAAGGAAAGAAGGAAGACAGGAGAAAATGGAAGATGGAGAAAAAACTCTGGTTTGGATATCAGCTCATATTTCTACTTCCCAGGTCCCCTTGTTCTCACGTCACAAATGGCTTCTTGCCGTGGAATAAAGCAGAAAGGGTTTGATTTTCTACGGTTCAATTTATTCAGTTAAGCTTAAAATAATTTATCTATTGCTGCCTAAAAATGGTACGACTAGGTAAACACGTTTGAGGCTCAGAGAGAGATATGAGTTTAGGTAGTAAAGGGAAGTGAAGCAGGGCTTGATTAAGTAGGTTTCAGATAAAGGAAGGCAGCTTGTTTGTCAATTTTTGTCTGTACCGTAGTTCACATAGTACACTTTTGGCTTGTAGAAACATTTTTCTAAATTGCCAGGTACCACCGTGCCCCCTTTCACATCAAGCCACGAAGTGGGGTGGATTCTTGTCATATGCCACTGCCCAGCAGGGCCACTCCGCGGGAAAGCAGTTAGCAGACACGGAAAAGGAGATGTTATCAACCACGGACGTGAAACCCAGATTTTGCTTGCTTGGAAACCGCTTAAAAATTTCATGTGTTCATATGTCTCCAAGCTTTTCATAAAGTAGGTCACTGCTCTAACTTACACCGTGGGAGACGCTCCTTCTCCTACGTGCTAAAACTATCGATGGGGTCCCTTGGTGTTTTCACCCAGCAAGGATAACGGCTCCTGTTGTTGTCGTTTACCTGGAGCATAAAGTGCCTGTCGCGTCCATCCTCCAGCCTCAGATCTTTATTGTGGAGGTGAGTTCTCAGTCGGGCCAGGAACTCGTTCTGCCTGTTAATGTCTGTTGCCAAGATCAGGGAGCCCAGCTGCTGTTCGATATCCTGTCTGCATCCACAAGAAGGACAGAGAACACACACACACAAAGCAAATCTCTTGGAGGGGGTGACTGATTCTGTCACCATCAGGGGCTGAAGCTGAATTTCTGCCCTTGATTCTGTGGATTCCACAGAGGCCCCCAGAGCCCGAGAGTGATCCCCTCACCCGCCATCAACCTGTCTGTGCATAGCAGGTTTGCCAAGAACCGTAGAGAGTGATTGAAACCTCGGGTGATCAGACTTGTGGGAGTTTACACATGCCCACGGTTCCAGTGGATGAGAAAACTGAAAGCCAAGTAGAAACATATGCTTTAAGGAGGACACAAAAAGACACACAGAATCATGGGAGTTTGGTAAGAAAGTTCTAACCAGCTCAAGCATTAAGATCTGCCTGGGGAGAGACAAGGGCAGAATAATAGAAATAACAAGGAGGACAGCACAGCGACTGATATGGTGGGATGGAAGTAGCCATCAATGGAACAAAGCAGACAGGCCAGAAAGGGATACTGGAACTTAAAGAGGAGTGACAGTTGATTGAGGCACCACTAAAAACCAGCGGGAAAGCAATATATTAGTCAACAAATGAGAGAGGGAAAAGGGGATATTTCGGAAAGATAAAGCAAATTAAAGATTTATCTCACATATAGAAATTCATCAATGGAAGGAAAATTCATAATTACTTTTAAGATTCACCTTTAAAAGTGAGATGTATTTATGTAGAGTGCATAGAGCCTACATATACAGTTTGATGAATAAATGTAAAATAAGCATCTTATAATCCCCACCCAGGTGTGGAGTACTGCTGGCCAGGACCCCAGTAGGCCCATGATGATTTTCATCACATCCCTCTGCCCCTAACCCCTAAGTAACCACTCTCTTGATCTCTTTTTCCATAATTTCCTTGCTGCTTATAATAACTTTACCACCTGTGTGCGCAGGTCTAGATAATATGGTTTAACTTTAACTGCTTTTGAACTTTAGTTTCCATGGTAAGTATTAGTGTACACTTCGCTTCTTTAGCTTAACGCTATGTTTTTGAAAGCCATCCATGTCGATGTGTGAGCTGTAGCTCATCCATTTCCATAACCATGTTGTATTCCATCACAGGAATATACTACAGTGCGTTTATCCACTCTACTTTTAATGGTCACTTGAGTTGTTGCTAGCTTTTTTTTTTAAAGGTATGCTTTTTTTTTTTGTGAGGAAGATTGGCCCTGAGCTAACATCTGTTGCCAATCTTCCTCTGTCTTTTTTTTTTCTCTCCCCAAAGCCCCCGTACCTTGCTGTAAATCCTAGTTGTAGGTCATTCTAGTTCCTCTATGTGGGATGTCACCACAGCATGGCCTGACCAGGGGTGTGTAGATCCGCGCCCAGGATCTGAACCCATGAACCCTGCGCCGTGGCAGTGGAGCATGTGAACTTAACCACTCGGTCACGGGGCCCACTCCCCTCTAGTTTTTGACTACTATGAAAAATGCCACAGCAAACACTTTTATGTACCAGTTATACATGTGCAAAAGTTTCTCTAGGGTCTATGTCCAGGAATAACATTACCGGATCATAGAGCATGCTTATCTTCAATTTCCTAGATATTGTCAATTATTTCAAAAACAATTGTATAAATTTATACTCCAAGCAGTATTAGATGAGATTCTCATTCCTTTACATTCTTACTCTTCATATTTTTTGCCAACCTGAGAGGTATGTCATGCAACTCGTTGTGGTTTTAATATGAATTGCCTTGAGTACTAGTGACATTGGACGTATTTTCATGTGTTTAATGGCCATTTGTAGTTCCTCTTTTGTGAAGTTTCTATTCTAGTCTTTATCTAATATATTATTGGGTCATCTCTCTTTTGTTTATTGATTCTAAGAGTTTTTATATATTTTCAATAATAGGCTTTTGTCAGTTATGTGTTGTAAATACCTTCTACTCTGTGGCTTTTCTTTCCACTTTCTTTATGTCATCTTCTGATGAAAGGAAGTCTTAATTTTTATCACAGCTTAATCTATAAATCTTTTAAATTGTGGTTAATTTTTTCCCTTCTATTTAAGAAATCCTTCCCAGCTCTGATGACAACATTCCTTTACATTATATTCTAATATCTGTATAGTTTCACCATTTACATTTTGGTTTCTAAGCCATATATAAATTTAATCCACTTCCGAACATTAAAAATAATCATAGAAAATAGGCAATTCACAAAAGAAATACAAAATACTCTAAAATATGAAATGATATTAAATATCCTTACTATAAAAAAAAGCAAATTAAAACATCTGCGTGATACTATTTCCCCATTTTTATTGGCAAGGATTAAAAGTAACAACTAAATAATTTGCTGAATTAATTAATGATTGTGATACCTACTGCTGCTGATGGTACGGGGAAAATGGTCCCCTTATTCGCTGTTAGTGAGAGTGTCAATTAGTATGATGTTCCTGGAGGGTGATTTAGGAATTAATGCTAAAAGCGTTTCCTGAATATAAATAATTTGACCAACAGTTCGTCTATAAATTTACCTGAACATGTTAGTAAAGATGTAATTAGTAAAGATATATGTTATAAGGATGTTTATCCTCTTGTTGTTTAGAATAATGAAACATTTTGGGGAGGAAAAAAATCATGAGAATTCATAAATACATAGGAGATTGCTTAAATAAGCCATGTTGCATGTGCACTATGCAATTATTAAATATGTTGATGTTTAGCTGTATTTAGCTACATGGAAAAATGTGATGTTTTATTGTTTATATTACAAAATAGGATACAAAATACATAAGGCCTGATCTCTATGGTCATAACAAAGAATTTGGAAAGATATAAAATGGGATTATGGATGATTTTCACTTTCTTTTTTATAATTCTCAATATTGTATAAATTCTTTGAAAATATAAATAGTAAATTTATAACCAGAAAATATAACTATTTTAGTTAGGTGAAATCTTTCATGAATCAAATTAAAAGGCAAACTAAAAATTTCAAATAATATTTACAACATAAAACAAATGGTTACTATAGTCAAAATAGAAAACCTTCTTACAAATGAACAATAACATCGATAGGAAAATAGGAAAAGACCAAACACAAAAATATCTTCCCTAAAGAAATAACAATGGCCAGTAAATATATGAAAAATTTCCAATCTCTGTTGTAATCAATGAATCTCTCTCTCTCTCTACGTATATGTGTATATATGTCAAATTTGCAAATATTTTAAAAAGATAATAGAGATAAAACTCAACTTTGGTGATGCACATTGATAGATGTTCTCATAACCCACCAATGGGAATACAGGTAGATGCAGTTTTTTGGAAAAGCAATTTGATAATATACAACAAGAACCTTAAAAATTCACAACTTTCTGATCAATAATTTCTATCCACAAATGTTTTCTCAGAAAATAGAATATCAGAGTTTGGGATAAAAACCTATGTTTAAGAATGCTTGTTAAGCATTGTTTATAATGACAAAAATCTGAGAATCATCTAAATTCCAAACAATAGGCAATAGTTAATATATTTTGGTACAATAATACCTTATAGTCATTAAAATAATTTTATTTTAGTAGTAGGTTTAATGATATGGAAAAAGACCTCCACGGAAAGTGAAAAATGTCAGGACATAAACCATACAAAACAAGTTCCCCATTTTGTTAAAATATGGTTGCGTTGAAAAAAGACGAAAAGGAAATATACCAGCCAGGTCAACATTACCAGTAATGTTACAGTAATTCCAGTTTTCATCATACTAGGTTGAATCACATGAAAACGCCGCTGTTCTACTGTTTTGGGCCCTTCAAAAACAGCAACTTCATGTGGTTCAGCGAATAAATACTTTTCTAGATTTTCCTTAGTTTGTACAGTTAACCTGTCTTACTTTTAAAATCAGAAACCTGACTTTAAAGCGTTTACATGAGGAAAGAAGGACTAATCACAGTGAGTATGATGATAGCTTTCATTATAAAGTCCTCTCACACGTGCTGTTGCGTAACAATTATTCTTCTCGCAAAAGCACTTTACAGCACTGCGCCTCGCAAAGACATAAAAACATGCAATTTTTATTTGGAATCGCTGGGGACGGGCAGGAGATCTTAGGAAATGAGTACTAAGTGAGTGACCAGGCTGGTCCAGCTCGTCCCTCGTTTTGCTCTTTCCTGTCCTCTCTCTCCTTTCTTCCCTCTTCTTTCTTTCTTTAGCTGTCCCTGCCACCTACCTCCTTTGTTTCTCCTACTTATTTGATTTCTTGCTCTGGTTTGTAGTTCTTTTTGCATTTCTTTCTTTCTATCTTTGCAATTTGTTGTTCTAGTGAAAAGCGTGAGTTTTTATTCCCCGCATGAGGATTGGTTTTATTTAGTCCCAGGCGGTAAAATGTCATCAGAACTGAAGTTCCCCCTGCAATTTCCACATTCCTCTGGGTGCTGGGAGACAGCATGCGACAGGATCAGAGGGCCAGGAACAACCCTGGGAGCCCAGAGCGTGCTGCGGGTTCTGTGGAGAAATGCCACTTGGTTTTGGACCTTCAGCTCTGCGCCCTCCAGGAAGAGGGGCACGGTGCTCTGCACTCTCCAGGAAGAGGGGCACAGTGCTATTTGCGTCTTCTCTCCTAGCGGCCTCAGGTTCCGCGCATTTTAATTAAACAGATCAGAATTAGCGGTGGCCTTGGAGGACGGGAGAGTAGCTAACTTGGGGCCTCGTAGAAAATGAGGCAACGGCCTTGGATTTGTAGAACTCACTCTACTGGCCGGGCTAACAATCAGCGGCCCAGGAAGCTAGTGTTTCCCCTTCTGTTTAAAATGCAAGAGACGTTGGTAAATCAATGCTGAAAAAATTGCTGGGCCCCATCCAATTACTTAACAAAAAACATTTTAGAAAAGAATTTCTGGCTTCTACTTTTGCCAAGACTAGCAATTATAATACACACTTTATTGAACTCATCTTAAATCTAGCTTGAGAACTCCTGTGTTCCTTTTCGATAAATATTTATCTTTGGATCCGCACAGGAGGACAAACTCGCTAACATGAAAGACAGGAATCTGGCACAGCAGAGCGCTGATGCAGGAGTGTGGAAGCTGAGAGCCGTGTACCCAGCCCCTTGTCCTGACATCAGGCTCCAGACTATCCACAGCTCCTTCAGAGCTCCCTGAGACGGCCTGGCTTCTGGGTTGCAGGAGCTGACACAGAATCTCCTCTGATAGACAGCCGAGCGCAGGCAGGAGGTACGGCCGGCTGGCTCCCGGCCACTAACCCGGGGGGGTCTCAAGCGTGCCCTCGAGAAAGCGGCTTATCTTTAATGTGTGAACATCAGGACCCTTCATCTCTGCGCCACTTACGTCATTTCCTTCGGCAAGTGAGCAAGAAGCCTTGATTCTCGAAGCATGCCGATTGTCGATCGCCAGTGGTGATTCTCCAGCACAGACATGTTCTAGAAAGAAAACAAATGAAAGCTGCGAATGAGAAAGAAGCCGGATACCGATCTTTGATGCTGCTCACAGCTCCACTGAGGCCAACATTCTCCCTCCAGCCAGTTTGTACCTGATGACGCAGAGGCAGACCAGAAGAGAAATGCAAAATAAAGCAGCACTGGCTCTCCTCGAAGCCATGATGACAGTGGGAGGGCCGTGAGGCCATTGCTGACCCTCCCCTGGGGGGCTGATGAGGATCTATTTCCAGTATCATTCACTCCTGCCTCGGCCCCCGTGTTTGATAGCCTATTCAGGCAACAGTCAATTTAGAAGATAGAAAATCGGTAGTAACAGACTGTGGGGCTGTAGGCATAACCTAATCCAAGATCAGTCTAGTCACCCGAGCAGCAGGCTGCACGGCCCTGTGTCATCCACTGCACTGACCCTTGTTTCTCGACCCTGGGTCTGACCCACCTGGGCTGCTGCTGACACAGTCAGACTCCTGAGCCCCAGTCCCTTTGGTTTTGGTTTGGTCTGTTTGCAGTGATGAACTCTTACGTACACCAAAGTTGGAGACCACCGCCATGGAAGCAGCTGCCAACAACCTTCGGGACCCGTGCATTGGCAGTGGGCCCGTAAGGTCTGAGTTTGAATGTACAATCGCCTCCTTGTTCAATTGTCTTGCTGTCTCCTCCCTCGTGGAAACCTCTGCTATGTCGATCTCTCCCTAGACTTCACTCCTCTCTTACACATGCTGCTCGTTCCAACATCAGCTAACCACGTAAACAAAGGATGTTTCTTACAATCCATTGTGTTTGTTCTAATCAGCAAACATTATGGCCTCGCCGTGACTTTATACATAAAAAGCAGAACCCCCCAAGCCCCCAGGAAATCTTTGTGCTTTATTTTCTTATTTGTTTCTGTATTCATTCCTCATTTTATTTCAAGAGGGGTTATACACTTACAGAAAATACAGGAAGATAGCATACATTACAAGTGAGGGGAAGCTGTGTGATTCTGCTCGTATGCGGTACCTGGAGCGGTCAAATGCATGGAGACAGGAAGACTGTGGTTGCCAGGGGCGGGGGGAATAGGGAGTTACTGTTTAATGGGTATGGAGTTTCAGTTTTGCAAGATGAAAAGAGTTCTGGTGGTGGACAGTGGCGAAGATTGCACAAAAATGTGAATGTACTTAATACTGCTGAATTGTACACTTAAAAGTGGTTAAGGGGCCAGCCTGGTGGTGTAGTGGTTGGGTTCTTGCACTCCACTTCTGTGGCCCGAGGTTCCTGGGTTTCAGATCCCTGGCCCGGACCTATGCACTGCTCATCAGGCCACACTGTGGTGGCATCCCACATACAAAACAGAGGAAGATTGGCACAGATGCTAGCTCAGTGACAATCTTCCTCAAGCAAAAAGAGGAAGATTGACAACAGATGTTAGCTCAGGGCCTATCTTCCTCACCAAAAAAAAGGTTAAGATGGTAAATTTTATATTATGTGTATTTAGTCACAATTAAAAAAAGTGAGGGAGAAACAGCAAGGAAAATAATATGGAGACTAAATGGAGCCAGGATAGAGACTGAAAGCCGTGCCATCATTACGCCCCTGCTGAATCTCAGCCACCCATGCAATGCGCAAACTTTTCAGCAAATGAGAAAAGAGAACCCCCATGAGTGACACAGCCCAGGTTCCATTAAGGAAAAGCAAATTCAAGGAAACTGCAACTGCTCTTGGTTCTAAAACCAGACACCGATTTCTCTCCAGGACTCTGTAGAACGAGCATCATGAGAGGAGTCTTCCACGGACCCTCCGCGTAGGCTGTCAAGCTGCTGATCATTCCTCTCCCTCCAGAGGGTCATTATTCTCTATTCACCACTTGGCTGAGTTTGAACGTGTGATGAGATTTTGTTACTTTTCTCCACTGGCCTATTATCTCCTTTTGGGCATGAGCCACACCAACAAAAGAGAATATTTATTAGGAATAACATGCTAGACTAATCTGTTGTGATTGTAAAGATTTACGAGAGCAGAGAGTGATAGGTCAGCATATGTAACAGAGGTTCTGTGCTGCGGTGACATTTAATTCAGTCACTCACGAGTGTTCCCTTGCAAGACTAATTCCAGTAGAGGTGGGCATGAGTGTGCCCTGTGAGTTTTCAAGGGGCTGGAAAACGGTAACAAGACTCGTGAGAAATGACACCACGCGCCTGTTGGATGGTCCCTGTTGGATGGATCAAAGGTGTCTGGCGGGTGGCCGTCAGCATTGTCAGTCATGCCAGCCCGCTGTAACATCCTCATTAGTAATCTTCCCAAAGACAGAATACTTGGGAAATTGGCTGGTGAAACCATATTTGGAGATGAGCACCAGGAAATGGGAAGAGATGCAGTGGGCTTAGAAGCTGGCACTGAGAAGAGACACCAACGCTCACGATGACGAACACCACCGGTCGTGGAGCAGGTGTTATAATGGAAGTGTGTTTTGGCCAGAACTGTGTCAGAAGTAGGGTCACTCCTGGGGGTTCCAGAGAAGGAAAGAATAGCTGCCTGAGGAAGGGGACCAGCATTCAGGAAGCGCCCCCTCTGTGCCAGGCCCTCTGCGCCAGGCCCTCTGCGCCATCTCACTCAATCCACCTAACTCTCCATGGTTCGTATCATTAACTCACAGATGACGCAGCCCCAGGTTGCTCTGAGAGGCCACACAGCTAGTGGTGGCTGAGGAAGGCCTTAAACCCAGGTCTGCCCGCTGTCAAGACCCGACTTTGCACACGCCCCTTGCTGCCTCCCAGGACTTTCCTCTTTGCGGCCACATCCACGCAGTCAGAAGCTTGAAGTTTATAAACTGATGAATGCCTGCAGTTATACTTAATTTTGCAAAAGTCGTCTGTAGTTGCTGCTGTCAAAGTCTGCGGCTGATTGTTTTAATTAGGTGTTACTTTTTAAACCCACACTGGGATCTTCACATGTACCTCCAAATTTGGTTTCACTGTGAAAAATGCTGTAGTTTGAGTATGTTACAAGCTAAGTAGGTTTAGATTGTCTTGGGGGAGAACCCATCTTTCGGCCCCTCTCAGCTCTCAATTCTGGTCAGCCTCTGAGACCTGTTGGTTTTTCCAACATGGCGTCACTTCCACCATCCTTTCCTTTCATTGAAGTGACCCCATGTCACTGCTTAATTATCCTCCCTAATTCTCTTTCTTTCTATCCATCCTTCCTATAGCTGCCAGAATGTGATGTATTTGACAACATTTTCTACCACCTCCCTAATCATTGGTTGAAATATAAACTAATATTTATTAAGCACCTGCCAATATGTGAGGTGCCATAGTAGGCTCTGGGGATCCAAAGATGAAGAAGACAAAATTGCTGCCATCAGAGAGCTCACTAACTTCAGTCTGATCATGCCATCTGCCTTCTCCCAAGCCCTGCTCCAAACCCCACAAAGTTCCCCATCAGATAAATTACACCCAACTCCTTAGCTTGGCATTTACTGCTCTCTGAAAATTGTCCCAACTATTTCTGTTCCTACATGTTTGAGATCATTGAATACTTTACCTCTCCTTTCCTACAAAGCTCTTATAGTCCAAATAAATGATATCGTATTAATGACTATAACTTACTATTGACATAATTATTAAATTATCAATATACGAAAGTGTCCTTTCCTTTTGACTTTTGTGCCTTCCACGGGGGTTTATCAGGCTCAAACACCTCTTTCTCTGCGTTTACTTATCAAACTAAAGCCTGTCTTTCAGAGCCCACTTCAAATACTCTGTCCAGGGAGCCGCCTGGGGCGATTCCTGCAGAGGTGGACTTGCTGTCCTCTGAGTCCTGCGGCTCTTTCTTTGGGCGTTCCTCACGTCCTGAGTCCTGTTGATGTACATGAGAGCTATCTACTACCTTCTTCTTCTTACTAGATTATAAGCTACATGTGAGTAGGGAGCCTGCCTCGTTCCGTTTGTATCCACTCAACTCTATCTCTTTCACGGAGAAAGTGCTTTCTGTTAATTTGCAAAATAAGTCACTGAATAAGCTACTCGATTTCATTCAACAAGTATATGCAGCACTTACTGAGTTCCAGGCACCGTAGCACGAGCTTGGACTACACCAGTGAACGAAACGGACACGGACTAGTGGTGGCAGGGATGGGGAGAGATGGAGAATAAACAATAAACATAATAAACACTTTAATTCTGGAGAAACATTTGACAGCATCTCAGAAGACAGTGAATGCATGGAGAGAAGAAGTGGAGCAGGAGAGTGGGAGTCTGAGAGCCTTCGAGGGTGGGGCTGGTAAGGTCTTTGGGGTAAGAGGTGAGGTTTGAACGAAGACTTGAAATGGGGAGGGAGGAAGCCGTGCTGCTCCGGCGGGGAGAGTCCACCAGAGGAAACAGCTCGAGCCTCGGCCCCAAGTGCGGAGCAAACGGCCAGCTGTGAGGTCCACGTGCCGTGAGAGAGGGGAAGGGTTAGGACCAGGAGTCAGAGAGGCGGTGAGAGACCAGATGGTGTACAGCCTTCTGGCTGTTGTAAGGATTTTGGTTTTCACTCTGAGGGAAATAAGGAGCCACTGCAGGGATCTGGGGGGAATGAAATTCTGCGACCAGCGTATAACTAAGCTCACTTTGGCTGCTGAGTTGAAAACAGATTCTGGTGGGCGTAAGGCTGGAAGCAGGTGTCAAAGACTATTTAGAGGGTGACAGAGTTCACCCAGGCGGGAGAAGACAGAGGCGTGGACGAGGGAGTGGGAGGTAAGAGTGGCTGATTTCTGGATCTGCAAGGATGGCTACAATGTTTCTGGCCTGAGCAACTGGAAAGATGGCGTGCCCATTCCCTGCAGTGGGAAGGCTGCAGGTGGAGCCGGTTGAGAGGAGGCCAGTGTTGGACTTGTTGAGTCTGAGATGTCCATTAGACACACGGACATCATGGCAGAGATACCAAAAACCAAAGGAGTAACAACAACAAAAGGAAAACGGAATAGCGGCACAAGAATGTGGTAATTCATGGATTAGCGGGAGATTGTCACATGAAGGGAGAGCTCACCCTGATTAATCATTTTGATGGTCTCAGGTTTACAATTAAGCATCAGGCGTGGCAGAGACGACTGGGTGTTCATCCTCTAAATCCATTTTCCTTTCCTGCTTATCCACAAAACCTCAGTTTTTAGACAGTCTTGTAACTATCCAGAATAGAGATAACATTTTCCAGCCTCCTTTATGACTAGATGGGATCACTTGGATAAACTCTGACCCATTGAATGTAAGTATAAATGTTGTGTGGGATTTCCAGGAAGGTTGTTTAAAGGGAACTAACTCTCCGGGAGAGGCCTCTTTTGCTTCTTCCCATTCTTCCTTCTCACTATCTGGAACGCAGCAGGAATGGCTAGAGCTCCAGCAGCTTTCTTGGGCAGTGAGGACGAGGTCACACCCTCGTGCTGGTAGACTGTAGAACTAGAGGGATCCTTGGACCCTCACCCTTAATTTTGTGCAGCCACTGTGCCTGCTCTGGACTGCCAACCTCCACACTTCTTTTATGAAGGATAGAAATAAACTTCCATCCTTGTTCAAGTCATGAATACCCCAAGTTATTTATTTAAAGTCTTCCACTTCATTCTGAAAGAGTCAATGAAAAGGTCTTTGCAGTGTCTCGATCTATTATAATGCTTGGTTTTTGCCTAAGAATGATAAGAAGGAATTTTACAGCTCCACCAAGGAGTGAGGAGAAACCACTGTAATAAAGTCAGAAACGCAGGTATGTGACTCTACACACACGCACACACTTCTTATTCTGAGATGAACCATTGCCGTCTGCTGGGACAGACTCCCCCAGTTCTCCAGACAGATCTGCTTGCTCCCTCTTCCAGCTCCCACTCCAACCCAAGCTGCTACCCAGCGTCTAAGCCTCCTTATGATACTTTGTCCACTGACCTTGCTCACATGTATCAATGACCCTCACATGTTTTGTTCATTTACTCTTGAAAAGAATTTTGAAAAACCATGCTCTTCCTATACTTTTTAGAATCAATATCTAAAATCACAAATTTCAATGGTAACAAAAGATCTTATGTTCAGCACATTTGTGAATATCGGTATTTTAACAAAAAAATCTTCACATCACTCTTTTATGTATTAAATGCATCTAGAGAAATCTAAATGCCATTTAACGCCCATTCATCTCCCATTAAAAAAAACACATGAATAATTTATTCTTTAAGTCAGAAATTTTAAATTGATTCTTTTTCATTTAGAATTTATATTTCCATTCTACTTCTCTACAGAATTTTATTTTAATGTAATATATTTTTTGTATGACATTCTTTTATTGTCACCCTATCATATTTCTCTGCAAGAAAAATAAGTATATAAATTGGAAGTTTAATTTAACAAATTTTTATAACATCAGGTCTGAGTAGTAAATATTTTTCTAGCTTGAATTTACAATGAAATTGCTATTATTAAGTAACTGGTCAAAATATATGTATATTGCAAATTCGGAAAAAATAATTAAGTTTAAGAATAAAAATTTATTGGCATTGCATCTATTTATGAGATGGCTGGGAGAGTTATAGTACCTCAATTACAGGAGACCTCCTTTAATGTTTTTAGCTGTTCCTTTGTTTGGTATTTTTTCACACTGGGGCAATATGCAATATTGGTGCAATCGGGGCACTATGCAATATGCAGAACGGGCAAGAGAGATGTCTTTCTTTTGTAAAGTGGGAATGGTGGGGGGTGGGGGGTGGTTGTGAAGGAGGAGTGGGAAAGCAGAGCTGACCTGACTGCCTGCAAGCACATTTTAGGCACGTCTGCGTAAGGGCCTGAAGTGGATTCTGTTAGTACGGCTCATGCCGGCATACCCCGTGGACAGTGCTCTGTATCCACACGGGCACGCTGAGTCTGAACACCCTGCCACTGCGATTGCCACTGAGAGCAGGGAGCACGTCGTACTCATCTTTGTGCCCCAATAGGAGGCACAGAGCCATTGACAGATGTAAATGTTTGTTGAATGGATACTGAGTAACTAATTTCTGAAACTTAAAAGTACAGTAGATGCAAAAGTTTAAGAAACTGTTAAAAGAAAGAGCCCTGTTACATTTTGGGTCAATATCTGACAGAAGCCAGACTTGGGATCTTCTTAGGCAAAAGCCGGAGAGCTTTTTCAATTATTATAGCAATGGGCTCTTTCCCACTACTCATTCACAGACAACCAGGAGCAAGTGAATGACTCCAGAAATAACACACATCCGGCAGCACTTGTCAATTCCAAGAAAAGGAATAAGAAGATCATTGTACAGATTTTTCAGTCAGTGCTTCTCATTCTTCATGGCGCTCTTGGTGTGGGTTAGCACGAAGGTCACCAGGAGCAGGAGCAGCTTCTGAGTGGATAGAGGGGATGTGTGCCTCGATCTGGCGGTCTGGTCTGAGCGCTGTTCCTACGCTTGTCAGATTTCCACTCGGGGTCTCTGTGTGCTCACTGTTGCTAGTATTCCCGACCCCTCAGTCTTACTCAGGTCCTGTCTTTCTTGTTGCATGCATCTATCCATCCATACATCCACTTACTTATCCAGCAAACCTCCCACCACCCAACAAATATTCACCGAACACCAGGACTGTGCCGGATGCTGAGGAGACAGCAGTGAGTGAGGCAGGCGCTCAGAAGCTTGCAGGCTGTAGGGGATGTGGACATCTAATCAGGAAATGTCAGTTTAGAGAGATAAACACCATGATAGGGAAATAATAGAGGGCTGTGAAATCGTATAGGAGGGCACAGATGACGGAGTTTTGAAGAAAAAGAAGGCTTTCAAGACGAAGATGTGTCCAGGTTGAGATCAAGAGGGTGAGTGAGTTAGAGAGGACAGCCACAGAGAGGGAGCTTATTTCATTAAAACAGGCAGAAGAAAGAGCAGGTGCCTGAAGACCTGTAAGCTAGAGGGACACTTCATGCCTTCCCACCCTGCTTTATTTCTTTTAATCATAAGAAATTTTCGTTTTCTAATATAGCCTATATTTTACTTAGTTATTTTCTGCTACCCCTGGTAGAAAGCAGGGATTTTTATTGGTTTTGTTCATCTTTTGTAGTCCCAGAACTTGGCACGCATCAAGTGCTCAATAAATATTTGTTGAATGAATAAAGGAATGAGCTACGTTTGGGACTCTGAGAGTAATGGCAGGAAGTGAAGCTGGGAAGTGTAGTGGGGGTCAGATCGTGATGTGGTTTGTAAACTGTGTTGAGACACTTGGACTTAATCTTTAGGCAATGCGACTTCAACCAGGCGGCTATCTATGCGTCAGAGTTGAGTTCCAGGAAGCTCATTCTGGCTGCACAGTGGAGGAAGGGCTGGAGCCAGGCGAGGCCGAGGGCAGACAGGACGAGGGCGATGCTGGTGCCCTGCACTGCGGAGGGGCGGGGTGAGCGAGCAGGCTGGAATGTGCCGGTGTTTCATAGGGAAGGATCAGAGTGATCTGTGTCCTTCCTAACGGGGAGCTGGATTTGTTCCTACAGGCTTATCTGGCTTTCATAGTGGCTCGAAGACCAATATTAGCAAAAGGTAGATTGAACAAAGAGGAAAATCATCATGAATGCTCATGGAGATCTGAACATAGGATGAGACGATGCCACCTTCATATCCGTTGAAACCCTGGCGCTGTTTTAGAATCCCACATTGGGTACCACATCTGCTGACCTTTAAGAAGCATCAATCCAGCAATTGCCCACTATCCCGGTGACAATGTGCTCCAGTGCTGTAAACTATTCCTATTTGCAGTTTTAAGAATAATCTTCACCATGAAGTTGAAAGAGCAAATATCCACTTTTGTGGCAAGAAAATCTAATTAGAATTTTAATTTGGAAAACTCAACCCCTTAAAACCCCTAAGGTAAAACCCTTACTTCTCTTTTTGTCTGAATTATCAAGTATTATCTGCCCTAAAAACAAAACAATCTCTTTGTTCCCGAATAACAACACATCTGGCATTTAATAAACCACCAACACAGGCTTTCAAATTAAATCAAGAGGCTATTTGTCAAAGAGAAGCTGGCAGAGCAGACTTACTATCATACAAGGCAGCTTTAAACTGTTAGGTTTTTTCCCTATTTATTGGACAATTTCTTTGATTAAAATACTTAGAATGATGTTGCTAAACCGAGGCTGGTGTATGGTAAGAATCAGAGGTCACTGTACCTTTTAAAGCAGAGGATACAAGAAGGAAAATAACAACAGGAACACAGGCATAGTCTGTGTTTTCATTTTTAATTGCTCACGAAACAGAGAAGCAAGACTCCGGGAGATAATGAAGTCTCTGAGTTCTTCCCTAACAAGCCAAGTGGTCTCCTCGGTAACGCTGCAATGGCCCCAGTCCAGGAGGTCTCGGGGGAACAGAAGCTCCTTGAGTCCTAAACAAGACCTTGGCCCTTGAAGAAACTATGGCACTGCCATGCTCACCACCCGCAGGAAGCGTCGGCCCAAGACACTGCTCTGACAGCGAGGAGCCTGGACACCAACTGCCATCCATGGGGCAGGCCTGTGCTCAGATCAGGGCCACAGACACACCACATGCCAGCCACCTCACTGTGAAGAAACTTTATGAAACAGAAAATGAGATCTGAGCCTCCTCTTTACCATGTTCTCACTACTTGTCGTAAACACCTTTCATACAGCAGAAGTTGTGAGGGCACGTATCATCCTCACTGTTGCTTGTTAGAGCAGAGGTTGTAGGACCATGTGGGAGGAATATTGCTCCTGGCTCTGTCAGCTTCATATTTATGGTTCAGAGTCATTAAGAATAAAAAGGGGTTAAAATGCTGACCTGCTCTAAGTGCTTGTGAAAAGTGACTAAGAAAAATGATTATAAACTCCTGCAAGACAGTATAGAGTGTAATACATATGTTTCACGGAACAATTAGTTATGAATTATGTTATTCATACAGCTTGCTCTGTCACTAGTTAATATCTAGTTGGACTCCCTCAAAAAGAGTTAAATTCTAAATCGAACTGAAAGTGACTCCTCTTGGCATTGTAATAACCAAGACGTATCTGATGTAAGGCTTGCTGTGCCCAACTGCTGAGCCCCCATGCGTGAGGGGTTGGAGGGTAGAGGGACAGAAGATTCTCGGTTCTATCTCTCACCTGCTCCTCCCCCCTCAGTCCACCACGACCCCTGGACCACTTCCAGTCTGACGAGAGACGTGCCAGTGGGAAGCGCTTCATCACCTTCGCTTTGAACTCGGGTTGGCAGTGCAGCTGGTGAGTACAGCCCAGACACAGGCAACAGAGAGGGCCCTCGGACCCGGCCTTTGCTCCAGCTGCCCTGGCTCTCTGCTTATCTCAGGGAAGGAGCACAGGCCGGCGTGAGGCAATGATCTTCTTATTTGTTAGAACTGAAAGAGCACAGCCAACAAAAGGAGGCGGAGGAAGCCCTCTTCCACTTTATCTCATTTTTGGTGAGTCTGGATTGTAGCAAAGTCATGCACAGAGTGTTTTCAAAGCCTCATCATTGCGGGCACATCCTCTCTATGGTATTCTCGTTAACCACACGTGTGCGCATGTGTGTATAATTTTTGTGTGTATATATACTCACAATACACTGGGTGATATATCCATCTGCAGAATCGGTTTCTGTCTTCCCATCGTGTTTTGTTTGCAGCTCTCTACTACTGGGCACTTAGCAAGGTCTCTCCCACTCTCAGCCGCTTGTTTATAGTCCTCTCGTCTCCTTCACAGCAGTGAGAGGAGCTGGAGGAGAGCTCTGAGTTGTCTGCACACAGTAGGTGATTAATATGAGTTTTAGAGGCAGTATGTGCAGCGCACTTCAGCTCTGGAGACAAAAGACGTGAGTTCTAATCCCAACTTCGCCATTTATTAGCTGTTTATTTTCAGGAACAACTCCTGAATTTCCTACGTATCAATTTCCTCTTTCTGGAAAATAAGTTGATAATAGTACCCAGCTAACTGGGCTATTGTGGAGATTCAGTAATATAATATATAAAAAGTATTTAGCACAGCACTTGGATCATAGTAAGTATTGAATAAAGGTTAGCTATATAATTCGGTGAACTGAATTTTTACAGAAAATTTTCTTTATCTTTTTGGAGTTCCTCCAAATAGTTAAGAAGCAATGGTATACAGCCAAACATAAAAGGCATCATAAATTTTTTGGACAAAATTGAAATCTCATATTATTTTCGGGTCCTCATAACAATTTTTACTTTTAATATGTTAAGTCCCAACTTTGCTGATAACAGTTTCAGCTTTTCTCCTAGCCAACTCTAGGACATTGGAAATATCTTTATGATAATATGCAATACTGGTTTGCCTTCAACACTGTCCCTAAAACTTAAAGACATGGATCTTAGCGTCCGAGAGATCCTAAGAACAACTGAGCAGGGGACTGAAGAAAACAGTATCTTGAATGTGGCTTTTGAGTCCTATGTCCCAACTTCTCTCTATCAAAACTCATTATCAAAAGGATCCTTCTCTTTCCTATCGAGGATCAAGCCAGACAGCTCAGATGGATAAAGCCACTTCTAGAAAAAATAATAGCCCACTTTATTGTAGCAATATCTTTGGATACAAAGAGCAGCACACTTATTTACTCTTCAAAGACTTTCTAGAAATGTTGCGTCTATGTGTATATCTTTAGCTAATTCCTCAAACCTTTCTCAAACTGGGATTAAGCTTTCTCAGATTTTGCACATTATGAGCAACCAAGTTTGAACAAATGTTTGAAGGCAGAGATTATATTTTATTCATCTTTGTACTCCTAGATCCTAGTGTATCATCCGATATGTGCAATAAATAGTTGCTGATTAAAAATACACAAGACTGTATGTTGCATTGAAAGGGCTGCAGAATTTGGTTGTATTAGAATGTTTATTTTTAACAAAGATATTCAAGTAAAGAATTATTAAAAAATATCTGTACTTCAAAAGTTTGAGTAAGGCATCCACTTTTTTGAGAACATTTTTGGTATCTGAAAAAGATAGATTGGGGTAGCTTTCTTTGGAGAATCAATTTTTGTTAATTAGTGGCGAGTATTTAATTCTTCATTATTGATGAAATTCTACACTTTCTTGTTTTTATCTTTAACGTCTGGCATGTTTCTTTCTGATTTCCTGTCTCAATGTGAATTCACTGTGTGTTTTATGTATGTTACATGTAGAGTACAATTTTATGGTCCCTATTTTTATGTACAAATCAGTCAGTAGCAGTTGATACTCTCTTAAACTCCATTGATAGGAGTTATTTGATGATGAGAAATTAGAATTATGTAAGCATTTACATTATGTTGGAATGGATCGAGTAGTCAATCTTGCTGATTGATTTCCTTCGTCTAATAAAAGACATTTGAAAAAGTCAGGATTGACAGGAATAGAAAATCTATCTGGGGCTCTCAGTCCAGACACTGGTTTTCCCCCTAGTCAAGTATTTATGTTTTTCTTAAGCAGTAAGTTTAGCTTCTGAGGTGGTTTAGAAAGTTTAGTTTTAGTTTTTCTTTGTTTGGTTTTTAGCTCATCATCAAAAGGCTTTCTTCATTCTATCGTCCTGTCCCCTCTCCACGGCGGTATCTATCCCAGCTCTCGTGCTGGCTGACAGCCTGAGAGAGCCAGATGCTGAGTACATACCAGGTGGATCTGTACACCTTGGGATGCCATCTACGCCAAAAGCTAAACAACTGGATGGAGAAAGGCGTTTATTCATCTTCCAATTGCACTTTATTGGAAATAAATGCACCTCCAGTCACAACAGCTTGTAGGAGGCAGCTGTTTTACGGGATCTGTCAGGAATTCTTTCAGCACTGAACTTTTTCAAAAGATCTACTAAAATTGAGATCAATGGCTCTCTTGTAGGCAATGATTTTGTGAATGACAACTAAAGGTCTCCAAAGAACCATGTTGAAAATTCTGGGAGTAATTCATTTATGATATAAGGTTTAATATCTGAAAGAATATAACGGATCAAAGTTCTCCAGGCCAGCTCACTCATGCTGCTGAAATATTTTCCAGCGACAAAGTATGCCTCTTGCCTTTGATAACATACCTCTGATTCAGACCAATAAAATTCATAAATGGTCTTAAAGACATAAGCCTGAATTAGGATTGCACCTGGGAAGTTTCATTGACAGAAGTCCTGCAAGGACTGGCTTCCACTGGCCACGTGTATGAGTGGTTCCCAGGAAGGCAGGTATTCTCAGACCGCGAGAGGGTGGGCTCCGAGATCCGTTTGGCTTTGGACAATTTCAAACCCGCTTCGGGGCAAACTGAATTCCTTGGATATCCTCGTAAATCAGTTTAATCTTTCCTGGGGGATATCCTGGACCTATTTCAAACCCATGCTCTTCGGCTGTGGTCATCACGGAGGCTGACCCTGAATGAAGGCTATCTCCAAGGGTGAGATTCACGCTCCAGGGCTGGCCCTCACGTCACTGGCCGTACTGTGTCTGGCTCAGTGTCGGGCTCCCTTACCTGATACAGGTTGGCGAGGTGGTGGTTAGTTTTGATCAAAAATGGCTGGTTCACCCCCGGGTGGTCAACGTCGTGTGCTGCTGCAGCCAGCAGCCCCAGCATGATGTCCAGAGGCGTGAGGAAGCTGGCGAGCTGTTAGAAAAATCAAATGGGGAGACTGATTGGTGTGTTTTCCCGAAAAGGTTAGCATTTGCTTTGGCTAAATCAAACTGAATGAATCATCCTCGCTGAACCATCAGGGCTTTCATCCAGACCTCTACCCTCTGAAGCAGTCACTGAGGTGACGTTCACGTGGAATCGCAGGAGAAAAGGGACTTTGCAGAAGGTAATTAAGCCACTCACATTGTGTAATCATTCAGGTAGCCCCTTCTTCTGACTGCCCCTCGGTGTTGTTTTGTGGTAGGGGTTGCCCGTGGGCAGCCCTGCTCTGCGGCGGGCAGGCAGAAGGCAGAGCCTGAGCAACCCTCTTCTAGAGGAAGCCATAAATGAAGGAAACAGTGGAAGCCAAGGTGATGGACCCATTAAAATAAATCATTTGTGCATCTCGACCATCCATAGTGTCGCTACTTCTTTCCATATGAAATGAAGAGCAGGCTGAATTGCAAGGCTTGCATATTCTTCCACATGTAGTAAGTAGTGGGTGAGTGTGAGAGATTGTTAGTCTTTGGTTAGCTAGGAAGACGAGCAGGAGAGTGGGGGCCCAGCTCTCACTTTAAATATACCACTGTGTGATACACAACTTCAGACAACTCAGAGACTAAAACCAAAACCTTTGCTCTACTTGGGATATTTGACAGGAATGAGGCATCTACCCGGTTCCGTATTGGGAACACCTGTCTGGCATCTGTATGTTTAGTGGTTGATGTTAAAACTGATTGAACTAAACAGAGTCTTTGCCTGGGAGATCATTTTCCAAAAACCTTAAGAGAGCTCATCCTGGGGGCCAGCCCTGTGGCTGAGTGGTTAAGTTTGTGAGCTCCACTTCAGTGGCCTGGGGTTCGCCAGTTCAGATCCAGTGTGTGGACCTACACACCACTCATCAAGCCATGCTGTGGTGGCATCCTACATAGAAGAACTAGAATGACTTACAACTACGATATACAACTATGTACTGGGGCTTTGGGGAGAAAAAGAAAAGAGGAAGATTGGCAACAAATGTTAGCTCAGGGCCAATCTTCTTCACCAAAAAAAAAAAAAAAAAAAGAAGAAGAAGCAGCAAACTACCATAGTCTAGGTTTGGGTTTTGGTTTAAAAAAAAAAAAAGAAATTTTATCATGTATGTTATACCAACTAAGTTTTATATGGCTAAGAAATGACTTGATTTTGAGTAATGAGCATTATTATTATGTTTTTAATTTTGGATTGGTTTATCACATCAGAATGTGCTTGCTATGAGGTCTTTGATGTTCATAAGTTTTTTCTTGGGCCTGAATCAGGCTGTCCAGTTGCCTTCATAGGAAATGCAGCTTGATTATTGAAGCGTTTTGATTCTATTTGTCAATCAAAGACCACGAGGTGGGAGAGTTTTCCCAGAAAAGTTCAGCGCTGGTACCGTTCGTGGCAAAAGTCCAAGGCAAAATGGTTCGTTCTGGGACTTTTGAAGACATCAGAGACAAAGATTGTCCTGGAGAGAGCTTTTTTTTGTCCTAACGCAGCCTTGAAAGTATACAAATTATGAAAAGAAACCTCAGAAAACTTACTTCCTCTTTCATGACTATTACACGATTTTCGGAGCTGATGTTGGGACTTTAATATAAACCTTCTGTATTCATGTTGTGAACGACCCGTACGTAACTCAGTTATTCTGATGTGGGGGGTGACGTGGGACCTCGCAGGTGGCTTGCTTCGCATTTCCCCACAGCTGAGGGGGCAGCCTTACCTTTGGCTCCTTCAGATAGCAGTGCATGGCCTGGGTGACGTCGGCTGCGTGGACAGCGTTGTGATATGGATTTTGGCTGTGGTAATCTTCTTGAACCATGACTAGGAGGTAAACAGATAACTCAGTCAGCTAAACCCCACACAGAAGGGCATACTCACTCAGACTTAGGGGGGAGTCCCTTTTGCTTAAAAATAGCAGGATCTCCAAAATGTGCAGCCCGAGGACCCTTTAAACGTGAATGTGGTTTGCAAGCTTGGCAGGTCCACTGGGCTGCAATGAGTGGACAGGAGCGGGGCAGACGGGAGAAAGGCTAACAGGATTTGCGAGGCCCTGGGGATTCCTCACCACCTTCACAAATCACCCCTTTCTGGCATTCATGAAGGCTTTCATTCATACGAAAAACAAATATGCAGGAAAAGGACAACTTTATTTCACACTATAGTTTAATTATTTAGGTTTGCTGCCATTTATGAATAACGTGCTATAAAAGAGGCTTCCTTTTAAAGAGCCCCAGTAGCGTCAGAGTCCTGATTTCCAAAGGTTGGCTCATCACTTGAATAACAAATGCCGATCAGAGGAAATCTGGGGCTTCTTCAGGCAGAAGCTCGAGGTACTGCGTTGATCCAACTGAGGACTCCTGACTTTTATTTTGACTTTATTTAGAGAAAGAAAGCTATCATCTTTCACACCCTTCTATCTAAGGGCCAGAGTGCTCTTGGCACCAAGGAGAGACATAAGCAAGCAATTTTGGTTTGCTATTTACAGAACCACTAGCCCACTTCAGCTAATAACCAAGGCAACACTTGGGACACGGCATATTCACTGTGTATAGAATGCCCGGATTTGCAAATGGGGCCATATTTTCTCAACCCGTGCTATGAGCTTGGTTCTGGATTCCGGTGTTATTTCTGTCATCGAATCTTTGCAATCTTTACATGTACTCTGGGTGCACACACATGTCCAAAGTACCTGTGTTCTCCCTCTCTAAAAATGTCAGAATTATTTGGCTCTATTCATGGCGATGACTTTGCTCAAGCAGTCTAAATTCAATTCCCTTGGGGTTATTTGTCTTTCTGGAACTGAGCCATGTCATGGCTGTTTTCAGAGATTTCTGATGGGCTTCATATACCTTTCATTCAGCAGGTTTATTTTACAATTATGTTTAAACTCTGGCGCTATCACTTATTGTTTGTATTGGGTGAGTTCCTTAACCACAAGTTTCCTTCGTTTCCTTCTCCATACAATTGGGATTACAATGGCTCCAGCATCAAAGGTTGCTGTTAGGATTAAATGTGTTACTATATGCAAGTCCTTAGGAGAGGTCCCTGCATATGTAGTCGCCATGGAAGCCCGGTGGTGGTGGCTGCGCTGTCACCATTGTCATTGGTATTTTATTCTTGATAACACCCAGCGAGATTCCACAGCCAAAGCACAGCCATGGGGCAAGTCAACGAAGCCAGGAACAAGCTAAGTGGCAGAGGGAAGTTATCTGGTGATTTAAAATGTGCCTGGGTAATTCACAGGCAGATAAATAAGGATACAAATAAAGTCAGTTAGAGCTGGGGCTCCTTTTTGATAGAGTGATGGTGGAGCTGAGTGGAAAGATGGTGGGCTTTTACGTCAGACAGACCCGGGCTGGGACTGAGGCTCTTCCAAGGACTAGCTGTTGACCTTGAGCAAGTTAGGAAACCTCTCAGAACCTCTCCTTAACTGTGGGCCAAACGGTGACAATAACACCCAACTTGCCGGGTTGTTGAAACAGCTAGAGATAACATACTAAAGGCACCCTGTACCTAGTGGGTGCCACATAAACTGTGGTTCCGATTTTTTTAAAAAGCCTATTGACTATTTGTAACAACTCATGTCCAGGTTGGGATTATTTGAGGTGTACCTGGATGGGGTTTTGTTAATGTGGGAGCAGATCTGTATCTTTTTTGACAGTTATATGCTCTTGATGGTTTTCTTTATATAACCTTTACCTATCGCGAACATAACTAATCAAGTACACAATTTTTTTCCATGATTTAAACGGGTAAACCACGTTTTAAAATTAAGATGAGATAATTTCAGATTAATTTAAAGACTTTATCTACCGTGCTATAGCTCTTGCCACTTTATATTAAAGAGCATTATGAACAGATATTATTCATGGGAATGAGGGTAGGAATATGGAAAAGAGACTTACCTAAAAACCTGTGTAAGGTCACCATGTCTAACTTGAAGTGGTGAATGAGCCCATGGGTGCTGAAGAGGTGGCAGAGCAGCGTCACTAGGCTGTTTCCTGTGGGAGGACAGTCACCCCGTCACCCCTCTTAACTCGTCTCCATCACCCTTAAAATGCCAAGACCGACTTATAAGCTCCAAAGCTTCTGTAATGAAGTTTCTCTGATAGGATGACTTGTTTTCCCCTTTGGATTTGAAGTTATTCAAGTGTGAAGGATGTTAGTACTATCATCTGGTCCTAGGGTTTCACTTATTGTGGAAGTAAAGTTAGCTCAGACCCTCTCCCCACGCCCAAGGCAATGAGAACATTAAGAGTTAGAAGGAATCTGCCCACTGAGGACTCGGACACACGTGTGTGTGTGTGTGTGTGTGTTTATGTACTTTTTAAAGATACAGTTTAACGATCACTTGAAATGTGCCTTGAGTTGCTTCCAATTGACTCCCACATTTACAGGAGTATCTAAGCCACCATGTTGCTTAAGATCATAGCCTATCCTTTTCCAATAGAAAAATCACCCAAGAGGAGATTTGACCATGAAATATTCTATAACTCAAGCCAGCAGAGAGAAAAAATTGAAGCTATAATAACTTGTAAGCATTCAGGAAATCTTGCTTTTTGCAGAATAATGATTTTGAATTTTAAGAGCATTATAGAGTTTACGAAAGACTTTGAAAGGGATCAAGAAGATAACCGGATGCCTTGAATGGAAAACTAGGTGTTACCCACGTGCATTCTTCCAGGGTGCCTGGTTCCATGTCTCTCTGCAACTTTCACGGTCTTTGCGCTATTTCACAACAAAGTTGGAGGTAACTGACTGCTGCAGGGGATTCTTGTCCATATACACACAAATGAAATTAGATGGAAATACAACTGATTTCCCCCTCCCAGTTTTGCAGTTATTTATAAATTCATTTCAGCATTTCCTACTGCTTATGTGTATGTGGCTCTTTGAATTCTCCTTTGAACTAGTTATGGCATCTTACTGGATCTCTAATTAATTGAGTTAAATAAAATCTTTGGCAAGTACTCATTTCATATACAAGAGTCCTGATTACACTTTGTTTTTAACAAATACCATTGAACCAGTCCTTTTGTTCATGGTTAATTTCATTTGCTGATGCCCGTTTCTTAGTTGGTTTGAGCAAACTGAAACACAAGATTATGGGATCCATCCCAATGTGGTCTCATTAGCTTTCCGCAGGGTAACGCTTGGTTTCATGGTCTTAGGCTGCATCTCTTGACTGTACGTTGCTTGTCAGGTGATGGAATGGTGAGAGAACCATCTGTGATGATTGACAGCACAAGCCTGGTAGACGGCGGGACGTACAAAGATCAGCTTTGAGTGTGATGTCTTTCATTGGCTCCCTAAGCTTTTCAGCATTTGTTTAATGAACAGATGAAAATATAATGGAATTTTATTTTTTCTTAAGGAAAGTCTTTATAGGCACAAAGATTTCAAAACTGAAGGGTGCAGCCTAAACTTTTACACTCTATCATCAGCAACTGTTTTCTTCTGATGCTGCCAAACACGTCTGAACGACACCTGCCACGGGCAGATTCTGCTCACTGAATGAAAGGGCATGAACGCCTGCCCTGTGAGAGTCAGGACTGAGCAGACGAGCTTTCGAGCTTCTAGTTTTCACGGACTAACAATGGACTTCCTCCTTTTGGATATGGCCAAAGTATCCTGCAGGGAAAGCATCTCATCTGTGGTTTCCAAATTTCTTTGGAATCATCACGGCCAGAAGGAAATGATCTTAAGATTCTCGGGCCAAATTCAGTGCTCATTCTCCATCTGAATTAACTTTCCCTTGCCCTGGGCCTTCCTGAGTGGCTGTAGACTTACGAAAGTGGGGAAAGAAGGAAAAGAGAATCACGGTGCTGAAAAATAAATTTTGTTTTCATGAAATTAATCCCACTTCGTGGCGTCTATTTTAGTGAGAATTCTTTCGGGTGACTTACCGTTTGTCAAGCGATCAAACAAGAAAATGTCAAAATCCCACATTCCCACTTTGGAGAGCATGTGCTGAAACAACAAAAAAAACACAGTGCTTGACTGAGTCACGTCAGAGACGCAAATGTTTACTCAGAGACGGAATGAACCAAACAATTAAAAAGTTGAAAACAGTAGCATACTACAGCTTTACGTACAACTGCTTTGTAGTAAAACAAACCTGACTGGTCTTGCTACTAACAACAGTGTGACAGGGATGGGCTCTGGAATCAGAATGCCTGGTTCCATGTCAGCCACAGCGCTTCCTGGCTGTGGGATCTTGGGCAACTTTCTCAACCTCTCTGTACCTCAGTTTCCTAGTTGACAAATGTGGCTGACAATGTCACTTGTGGCCGAGGGTTGTTGTGAGGATTCAATGAAGCAATATGTGTGCAGTGCTGGGAACCCCGCTCGCGCAGAGCAAGCACAGGCGTGTTAGAGAGCTGGCACAATCGCAGTTCAGTGGAGTCTACACCATAAACTCCTACACACTTAAGGGAGAAGGTTATCACAAATTTCTCATAAACAAAGTCAAAATGATTGCTGAGTGCATTACGCTGCTCAGTGTGGACTAACCGGGAAATTAACCACTCCACCAGCTAGGAACGGAAGGTGGGCAATTGAGAATATTGGGTAAAGACCTGCTGTCCCAGACAGGCTTATTATCCTATTTTTCTTTTTCAGAATACCCCCTGCTCAGAATTAGATGGTGTTGACTCTCAGACGCAAAGTTGCACTTGCTGACTGTCCTCACTATAGCTCCTCTCGCAGCCACTGGTTCAGGTGAGGGCCAGACCTGAACGGCTTCCCTGCGTCTTATGATAAAATCCAGGGGCCTCATCATGGGGCACAAAGACCTTCACAACAGCATCATAACAATGAAAGGATGATGGGTTATTTGTGGGGTCTTGATTGAGTGAGCATTTTACTCAAGTCATAAATACTAAAGGCAGAACCAGGACTTGTCTCTGATAGCTGACTTCCGGTCAGCTGGCTGGCTCCATCTCGACAGCGCCTGCTCAAGGCGGCTGCTTCGAGGGGAGGCGCCACCGGGAGCACTCGCTCGTCATTGATGCTCCAGTGCTGGTAGCTTAGTCTGGCTCTCCCCTCACCAGCCAACCAACCAACCAACCAAACAGACATTCACTCAATCTCAGGCCTTGGGTTGTTAGAAGGAGTAAATTCTCTTTTTCCTTTTGTAGACCTAATGTTGGGAATTAGTTCTTGTGACATTACTTGCTGCTTCTTTCTTTTTTTTTTTTTTAAGATTGGCACTGAGCTAACATCTGTTGCCAATCTTTTTTTTTCTTCTTCTTCTTCTCCCCAAAGCCCCCTAGTACACAACTGTATACTCTAGTTGCAGGTCCTTCTAGGTGTGCTTGCTTATTTCTTAACAGTATGTATTTCTTAACAGTACTTGGATAGCATGCTATTACTGTGCATGTAAACTATAAGATACTGCTTTTGACTTCTGTTTGAACTGAGGCAGTTTATTCCTGATATTTGAATTCCTTTGGCAGTTTCGGCTAGAGACAATTTGTGAACATTTTTTAGATTGTCACACATTAATTTCTTCCCTCAGTTGAATCAATATGTTGCAAAAATAATTGTAAAATTTGTAAAGATTACTTGACTGAATTAAAAATTATATAAAGGACAATGCCCTATATTGATAGCCTAAGGTAGAACCAAGAGTTGGTAATTATTGGGTTAACCACAGATATTACAAAGAGATAATTTAATGGGCTAAAGAATTTAGTTATTCTCTCATTGATAATCAATGGTAATCAGTTCAAAATTTCACTTCAGTTAGTGTTGTGAAAATGTGTTTTTCACATTTATAAAAATGAAAATGGCTAGCATGTGCTCGGCGTGAATATATTAAGCGTGTAGACAAGCTTTACCTCATCTAATCTCAGCATCATCTTCATGAGGTGGATGTTTCTATTAACATCATTTTATACTTGAGGAAAGAGTCTTGATGTGTTGACTAACTAGCTGGAGTCACAGGGCTCCTCCGTGGCAGAGGCAGGACTCAAACCCGGTGCTCTCAGACACACGCTCCAGCCACTAGCCGGCTGTGAGGTGAGAGAGGGGTAAGACGCTCACCCTTGCCTGTCCCAGGTAGTCTTCATCCAGCAGGTGGAGAGGGGCTTGTGGTACAATCCCACGAAGCAGCCTCGATGCATGGAAGTATCTTTGAAAGCTTAACAGTCTTTTCACCTTTTTCTTGGTGCCAATTTCCCCTGAGTGTGTTGTATCTGTGGAAAGTAATCAAATTCAGAAGTTATATAGTTAAAAAGCCCTATTTTCTCCAGTATGTAAAAATACAATGTATTATAAAGGAGAGAATGTCAAAAGATGCTCTCAGTGCTTTCTTAAATGCAGTCTATTTAACTCTACATTTGAAATTCTTCTGGAACAAAAATGGTATTTCTTATATACTATATTCATTAAAATGTCAAGATATTTCTGAATGGAATTTTGAAGACATAAAATACATGAATTAAAAACTTCATTTTCTTATTAATGATGCTGGTATGCTTGGCAAGTGAAAGCCACATGTTTCTGCATGATTTGAAAGGAAAAGTATGCTTTTTTCTGTGATATTGGAAGTGAGGTTCCAAAATTGACACTAGGTTTTCATCCTAAACTCCCTCTAGCCTGATCAAATCCTTCGCCTGAATTAGAAGAGTTGACAATATCTTGCTTAGACATAAGGAAGTGTTTCTTAATGTTCCAGGAATGTCAGTAGCAAAGGAATTAATAATCTCGGACTAAAGTGACCTTGACCCCCCATGACAAGAAGAAGAGAAGACGTTAAATTTCTAATGGGGTATCTTCTCTCTGACTGGTGATGACTGTAGGTAAAGATATTTTAATACTCAAATCATGTGTGCCTTCTAAAACTTGACTGGTGGGGCTGGCCCGATGGTCTAGTGGTTAAGTTCGCAGGCTCTGCTTCGGTGGCCCAGGTTTGGATCCTGGGCACAGACCTAGCACCACTGGCCAGGCCATGCTGTGGCGGCGTCCCATATAAAGTGGAGGAGGACTGGCACAGATGTTAGCTCAGCGACAGTCTTCCTCAAGCAAAAAGAGGAAGATTGGCAACACATGCTAGCTCAGGACCAATTTTTGTCACAAAAAAAAAAAAACCCAAAAACTTGACTGTTGACATCGTGGTGACTGTCTAGAAATACCTCAAGCACACTATTTGAATGTCTGTCAAAGTATATCTTAGTTCAGCTGAAATTCTATGAATCGCTCTAGGGCCACGTAAATGATGTTTGCTGCCAATTGTGGATCTGGAGTCAATTGAAGACTCTAGTAGGAAAAGATACAGTTCATATATTAAGAAATTCTGGTTTCTTTCAGGCCTCCTCCCATCTCCCCTCTTTCTCTATGCGACTCAAAATCACAATGGAGATCAGAAGCACAGGGCACAGTGCGCACGGCCTCCTGAGCATGTGGCACTCCCCGATGGCAGTGAATGACCAAACCACTTCTTACCAAGGTTGTATTATGCATGCAAAGGCTTCATTCAGGGCAAGCAAAACCTACTCTGGAAACGCCCCCTGATTAAAATTACTTTTATTTTAAAATAGGTCTCGATTTCCTGCGTGGAAAGAGGCATACAAGTGCACACGGAGAGGAGGAGAACAACTGAGGCGGATGCTCGGCGTGCGTCAATCTTAGAGATGGTGCGTGTCGTGTGGACTCAGTTCTGCTGGTGGGTTCTCTCTCTTCTCTCCATCAGTTGATCGAATCAAAGGACAAGATAAAGTGCTTCATTCACTTATTAAAAAATATTCTGAGAGTTACTAAGAGACAAGGACTGTTCTAGATGCTTGGTGAGATCCTTCAGTTCTAGATACTTCAGTGAGCAAATGGACCTTACAGTCTTGCAGAAATAGACAATAAACGAGAACAAAAAGTAAGTGGTTTATAAAAATGTGGCGGCTGGTGGTAAGTGCAATGGGGAAAAAAGGAGGGCAGGGGATGAGGGGTCCGGAGTCCTGTGTGGGATAGTCAGGGATGGCCTCACAAGAGGGCACAATTTGATCAAAACGTGGAGGAGGTGAGGGAGCTGGCCTAGCAGATATCTGGGAAATGCCTTCCACACAGAGGGATTGGCTCAACAAGCCCCGGAGTGGGAGCGTGGCTGGTGTGCTGGCACAGGGCAGGAGCAGCGGGATTTCCTTGTGGACCCGGAGGAGAGGAAACGGGAGGAGTAAGAGAAGAGGTCTTGGAGCAGAGGGGGCGCGAGGACGACTCGTGCCCTGCAGAGGTTGTGACGGCTTGGGCTCTGCTCTGGGTGAGATGTGGAAGCACGGCAAAGCTTCGAGCAGAAGACGGATATGATCACACTCAAATTTAAAAAGGGCTGTTCTGGCTTCTGTGTTGGGGACAGGTCGTAGGAGCTTTGAGGCAGTGACACCTGTCATCAGGCTACTCAATAATCCTGGCGAGAGATGGCGGCTGCTCAGACCCGGGGGAGTAGAATGGAGGAGTAGAATCGGGGGATTCTGAAAACATTTTGGAGTGCCTCCGAGTTTGGGCCCTGAACAACTGGGAGAATGCAGCTGCCGTCACCTGAGATGGGGAAGGCTGCGGGGGGAGCAGGCGTGGCGTTGATTTCAGTTTTGCACGTGTTGAATTGGGACGTCTACTGGAAAATCAGGTGAAGATGTCAAGTAGAAATAAGTGGACATAAAATCCAGAGTTTGGGGGAGAAGACTGGGTTAGAGATACAAGCCTGGGAGTTGTCAGATGAGATTACCTAGGAGCGAATGTAGATACAGGCGAGCAAAGCACCAGCGTCTGAGTTCTGGAGTACTTCAGCTTTAAAGGGTACGGGGAAGAGGAGAGAAAAACAACAGAGATGAGAGGGAGTGTCCCGTGGGGATGGAGGCACACTGAGAGCATTGTTTCCTGGAAGCTTAGTGGGGAAGGCGCTGCAGGGCGGAAGATGTGACTGTTGCTGTCAAAATGCTGTGGATCGATAAGTGCAATGAAGACGGAGAATTGACCAGGGGTGTATAAATCTGTCAAAATTCATCGAACTGTGAGCTTAAAACAGCACATTTTATTGTATGCTTAGAAGCAACGAGCACGTGCAGCACCCAGGTTTTGTTTTTCAAACACTGTTTCTCACTAAAAGGAACCAGACCACCTTGGAGAAAGGGCTGAGTCTAGCGCTGGGGCAGGCAAAGTACAAGATGAACGGTAACATCCTGTTACTCCGGAAAATACGGGAGGGCTCCGAAAATGACGGGCTCATTTACAAATGACGGAGGAGACAACTTGAAGGGGGTCCCTCTGAGGAAATATGGGAAAATTTGAGCATCAAAATGAATAATGGGAGAATGGATTATAAACTGCTGATTGAAACAAGAAGCCATGAGTCCATACCAATAGTAAGTAAACAAGTAAATAAATACGGAGAAAGGAAAGCTCTTCCCTGCAGAGAGAGCCAACCAATAATGTAGAAGAAATAATAGAGTTAGAAAATGTCCATTTTGCAAGCTTCGTGGTAATAACTGATTCAGGCCAGAATCATCAATGCCTACCAAAATTATTAAGTGAAAGTTTAAAAAACAACAGGATAGTCACACAGTGTCAAAGTATCTCCCCGCAGATGACTTATGAATTGGAAAGGAAAAATGGGTAGTTTTGTTATCGGACAAATGTAGAAGGGTACCATCTTCCCTAAGTGATCAAAGTTCACATCAATAATGGGAGAGCCTGACGTCTTGCACTTCCTGATGTAGTGCACTGAGGGCACAGCGTGGCCTGTGGGGTGTTCCTGCCCCAAATGCACTTCCGACTCCAAGAAAGAGGAAACGTCAGAAAAGCCCGAGTTGAAGGATACTCCAGCAAACCATCAGTACCCTTGGACATCAGTGTCACGAAAGACAAAGTCCCAGGTGCTGTCCACGGTAAGGATGCCAGATAGAGCGCAACGGATGCAGTGCCCGAGCCTGAACTGGATCCCGGATCAGAAGAAAATGCCCATAAATGACATTGTCAGGACAATTTGTGAAATGTAGATACAGACTCCTACATGAGATAATAGCATTCTTCCTATGCAGTTCTTCAATTTGATAATTGAAACGTGGTTCCACAAAAGAATGCCCTTGTTCTTGGAAGATATGTGCTGAAATATTTAGGGACCAAGGGGCATGAGGTGTACAACCAATCCTCAAGTTGTAAAGAAAAAAAAGGCTCATGGTCAGGCAAATGGGGCAGAATATGATAGCTGGCGCATCTAGGCAAAGGGCATCTGAATTTCTCTGTTCGATTCTTGCAATTTCTCTAAAAAGATGAAATTATTTTATAATAAAGTTTAAGAAGGGAGAGAGAAGATGGGAAGAGAGAAATCAGAGGCAACGACAAGTATAGATGACTCGAGTTTTGCTACACAGGGGAGCAAAGAAGAGTGGTGGTACTTCTGCACAGAACTATATAGAATGAAATCAATTGTCACAATTAATAAGTGAAGTCAATTATGCCTGTGTTATGTATAAGGCAAATCCAAAAGGAAATATCCACACACACATCCATTCGTTTTCGTATATTTTATGAAAATTTCCCCATTCTAAACACTAAAAGTTCTTCCCTGTAGCTGAGTATGCCTATATTTACAGAACAGAATCAGAAACAAAGCAGATAAGCCTGCATAGCGGAAATATGCCACAAACAGAGCAAATTGAGACCATGGATTATTTCTTTTTAAACTTCCACTCAGCTTTCCAAATGCTGTACTACTTTAAGCAGATCCTTAGTTGAGATAATGACACTTGAATACATAGAGTAAATCTAGATGATAGGAACAATGGCTTCTATTCACTAAAATTACACTAAAATTGCAACTACAATATTACTAATCTAATGCTGTCAGGAGCTGGAGACAGTAAGTTTAGGTCCATTTTTGTTCTTAAACCAAAGAAGAAAACAGAGGATTCTCTCCTTTCCCCCTTATTTTTCACCCCGCAGTCAAACAGATTACAGTCCACACACATGACAGAACGTAGGTCTCTGTTGATCTTTATTTACATTTTTGATATTTTTGGCCTTTATTTTTACTTAAAGAATATTGTGTTAAAATAAGATGTGTTTTGATTACGGAGTTGTTTGGCTCCCTCTTAAATTCTGAGCCTGAGGTACGCGTCTGGTTCCTGCCCTGTCACGTCTTTGGAGAATAAGCTCAGAAAATGTAAAAAATATTCAATAATAAAATAAACTTGGACAACAAAACCCTCTCAGAGTTAATTTTTTATGGTAGCCTGTAGGTTAGAAAAAATGTAGCATATAATGTCATTCACCGTGATGGTGTTCAAAGTTTCGGAACAAATTGGTTCTAACGATGTGTATTCTTTATTTGTGCAATTTCCAACTTCCTGTTTGAGATGCACAGGTAGGTGTCTGCCAAGTTGTACTGTTAACTGATGACCAATATTTTCTAAAATACCAACACAAGGCATGACTGTGCCATTTAGCACTTCCATATGGTTATTCTTTAATCAACAAGAAAATAATTCAGAAGCGAAGCTAGATAGCCATTTATGAAAACAAATATAGCTTAATTTTCTCATTGGAAGACATACATAAAGTTAAATGAAAAACAATTCTCAAGGTAGCTCTCTAAATGGGAGGAGCATTCAATAATGCAAGAAAAATAAATTTATTTAAAACAATATCACTAACTTATCAGCTATTACTTAGGGAGCAATATGTGCTATGTGAGATAATGAAAAACTAAAATATAAGCTGAAGATATAGTTGGGAGAAAAAAATCCATATAAGGAACCCTCTGTGAATAAATTGCCACGCTGTGTAATAGTCCTAAGAAGTGTGCTCTGAAGCGTTGAAATGTGTTAAACAATTACTGAATAAGATCTGACACGTTTGTTTCCAAAAGTACTTTCAGCAAATAACTAGTGTATTTACTTTGATAATTAGGAGTATAGTGATATGCATTTCTGGATAGAAATTTAAATGATTAGCTAAGTTTTACAGATAGCTCAGCTAAATTCAGCTTGTGAAAATTTAGACTTAACAATGTGCCTAATAGTGAAATGCTAGGTTTATTTAAAACCTTTATACAATTAAAAAAAATTATTTAAAGGCATTCACAGTTATGCTAATGGTGATTTTTGTTTGGATTTGGTTGTTTTATGGACTGTGCGTGCCCAGATTCTCATTTAGAACAGTTTTAAAATGGTGCTCCAGAATATTCCATTGCCTAATCTGTGTGTACATGGACCCCAACTGTGAAATTCATTTTCTGCTCACTTGTTCTTTGATGAAGTTCACAAATATGTACATATTAGCACATTTCTGCACTATTTAGACACTAATGTTAGGGTTATGAAGTTTATATTGGCACTGGGGGTATGATAATTTTTAAATTTCACAAGTTGGGGTTGGCTTAAATGCGAAAAATGTTAATAAAAATTAGTTTCATTTTGAGTTCCCTCTCTATGTCGTATTCTCCTTATAGGGGCTGATAAATTGTGTTACTAGGAGAAATCTTAAATTTAAGATAAATATGTGGGATAAAAAAGCTATAAGCACACGTGCATGATGAGGCTGCTTCTGTCAACTATAGACCTGGTTCCTCCAGCAGGGTTTCCACCAACTGTTTCCAGAATTCGAATAGTTAGTAATTGGTGCAGAAGTAGCTCAGGTGATGCTCAGGTGACACTGACAACAATGTGCCTTTGTGTTGAAGTGAGCAGAATGTGTCTGAAGCAACGTGGAGACCCAAATCCACAAACCTAGTATCAGTACTTTCAGAGCATTAATCCAATGGAATCTTTCAAATAATGTGTTATTAATTAATGCCCTACCCTGATAATTATTGTACTAATAATTACTCTAATACTTATTATGTAGTATATAATTTCATATAATTACGATAATAATTATAGTGAAATTCTTGATGGGCTAGTGGCTATTCATATGCTTTGTTTATTCTTCTTGTACAGGATTTTTAATATGTCTTGTGCTATAAAGTTATTGGTATAAATAACTTAGTACTCCCCAAGGTCGGAAACCATCTTATCAGACTTTGTAATTGCTGGTATCTAGTGAGTACTCATGCACATAATGGGGACTCCATACAAAATTTGTTGATTTAATTTGAATAAATTCTCTCAATTAGTTTACAGAAATATCATCATCAAATGCCTTTTTTTTTTTTTTTTTTTTTTCTTAGAAAGATTTGCCCTGAGCCAACATCTGTGCCAATCTTCCTCTGTTTTGTATGTGGGTCACCTCCACAGCAGGGCTGCTGATGAGTGGTGTAGGTTTGCACCCAGGAACTGAACCCCAGCTGCCCGAGTGGAGTGCACTGAACTTAACCACTAGGCCATGGGACTGGTCCCTCAAATGCCATCCTTAAATAATAAGTGCATTTATAAAGTGCAAGGTGCTAACACTTATATGTTAGTTTTTGAAATCATTTTCTCAAACTCCCAAATGGAGTTCCAGGGCCCAGCCCTCCTCCCGTTGCCATTTGCTGTGACTGACCTCCGCTCTAACACTCAGCTGTGCCCAGTATGCTTGCAAAGTCACTCTTATTTACACCTCTGAATTTCTTATTAGGCTGTAAGTCTTGGAGGCCAGATTCCTGCTAGTTTTCTTTGAATTTCCACAATGTCTTGCAAGTTACAGGTGTTAAATACATGATGATGGCATTAAGAAACTTTCCTGTGTCTGTGCTCTAGGTCTGGGTTCAAGAATGACAAGCCTGGGAGAAATCAGGTTGAAACTCTAGTTTTAAATATACAGTTTTTGAAAAGATGAGAAAAGGTTAATCAGTGAGATTTTAGGTGTCCTGAAGCACAAATAGCAGATTTACAGCCCAGCTCTTTCCCTCTTGTTGCAAATTCTACTAGTTCAGGGTTCAGGATCCCCGCAAAAGTGGAAAGTTAGTGGGGTCATCCAGGATGGAAATTTTCTTGAAAGCATGCACAAGGGTTTTAAAATTGAAAGAACTTATTCTAAGATGCAGTTGCCCTGTGGATATACCTTTTAAGTAGATTATTCTACAAAATGAAAAAAATTAGAGGTTGTGTGTAGAAAACAATCTAGATGGATTTTCAGAATGGACAGTGTGGACTGAGAGTCCTCTTGACGAGGTACTAGGGAGATCAGACTCTGAATGAGACTAGTGCTCATTTCAGTGTATTAACCATTTCAATTCATTTTCACGTGCTTGTAGCAAATTTCACAACTCAGGCTTGGCTGCAGTGACTCCAGGACTGGAACCCCACCCTTCACAGCTTAGCATCTCTAGATATTAACATCTCCATTTATGCGCAAAAAGAACCAGATGCCAAAAAGCCTTTTAAAATAAAATACGACACCTATCTCAGTCTTCTAAAAATTATCAGTGGTGAAAATGGCCATATTTGTTTATGTCTTTCTCTATATATATTCCCAGCAGTCAGAAAATGGTGATGGAAACTGATCACAACCAAGGATATGATCTGGCCTGTAACCTCAAGAGTGGAGACTTCTCACATGGGTGGGCCTATTCTTAAGACAAAGTCCTTACAAATGACCTTTGAAATCCTGAGCAATTGGATTGAGATAAACAAAATAAATTCCTTAACATCTAGGGCGCTTTCCAGGCGTAGTCTCTAACAGAACAGTTGTGATTTCAAAACACAAATAAAAAATACGTACAATGAAACATCAACAACAATAACAAAAGCACCAAAAAACAAAACAAAACAAAACAAAAACCCAAGAGAGAAAGGAAAAGAAAATAAACCCAACCCAAATAAAAGACACCATCACCTTAAAAATGTAACTTGAAGTTGGGTAATCAACTTGAGCTAAAAGGAGCTAAGAAGTTGTTTTGAGTTCTCTAAGCTCAAGTCTTGAATAGAGATGTATTAAGGCCCCAAGTGATTAGCTCCTCTGTGTGTGACAAACACTCACGACTTCTTGATGGCTGTCAATAGAACAAGAGCTTTGCTTCAACACTGCCACGCAGTGGGAGGGAAGGAGGAAGAGGAAAGGAAAGTCTTCTTTAAGGCAGGGGAAATTGTTTCTTGAGCTCTACTTTTTCACATGCTTATTTTTTTTCAATCGCCATTTCTTTTTTGTGTTCTTGACAGTGAAGAGAACACCACTGTGGCTGATGAGTCATGGAGAGAACGAGCCCCTCCCCAGGTCGCTGTGCCCACACCTGCTGCATCTTCTCTAGGAAACGTGCTCGAAAAGTGTTCGAGGGGTCACAGCCTGTCCTCAACCACATAACGCACTGGGTTTTGGCAAAACGTGCTGTTTTTAGCCCACTGTTTTGCCAACCATAAAATCCATTCCAACCCAGGGGTCATAAATCTCTAACTTCCGGGGTTCAGGGATGGCTGGAACACTATTATTTCCTTTTTATAAGGAGGGGAAAAGGCCTTAAAAATAAGCTCTTAAGACTTCTTTGGGCAATAGAGAGGTTTTTCAAAATCCCAGTTTGAATGAAATTTAAATGAATTAGTAAGAAGCAGATCAAATTTCTTCAGCCCTAGAGAAGGAATACGTGCCAGGCACAATGCGGTTTTATTCAACCCTCCGCTTCTCAGAGTTTGAAATGTTGAGCAAATCCCGAGTTTTGAGGGCAATGGTTTGTGGTGAGCAAATTGAGGTGACCAAACTTTCAGTTGATTCTAAGTCTCCCGAGGTTAAAAGCTGCTGCATTAACCCCTAGTTCTCAGCATATATTTAAAATAAGTGTGGTCTTTTTCTGGAGATGTGAGTCTGCACTGATGCATGTCACTACAGAAGTTCCACGTGTGCTGTCGTGTGCAACTGCCCCCTCCTTTCCCTCTATCTGCTAGTTCCATGCCCCCACCCCAGGATGGGGGCTAGCCCTCTGACTGCCTCCAGCTGTCCCCTCCAATCTATCTCACCTACCACTGGCAGATTTATTCCTTGAGCACAACTCCTACCATGTCAGCCTTCTGCTCCAAATTCCTCAATGGCTGTCCAGTGTCTTTGTAGTCACGTGTATACCATTTATTCTGGTATTCATGCCTCTCCACAATGTGATGCCAACTTATTTTTCCATTTTTATCTCTCACCAGGTCTCTGTTCTTGCTGTTTTTCCCAGGTCCTGCATGGTTTTCTGCTTCTGTACCAATTCCCAAGTTCCTTTTCAACTGAATGCTATCTACACCTATTGAAATGCAATCCGCCCTTCAAGGGCCCACCTCAAGCATTTCCTCCTCACCTCCAGGGAGACGCATCCAGATCCTTCTGTGGGTCCTCCTAGCACTTGGCGGTTGGTATTGTAGTAACTGGTGTTCCTAGCTCTCCTACTACGCAGCAGATGCTGCACCCGCTATCAGGAGCCCAGCTGGGGCAGGACCGTGCCTTATTTAGGATGGTGCCTGGCTTTGAAGGTGTTTCTTGAATGAAGGAATGAAGGGATGAGGTGATTACTGATTAAAATCCAAGGCTTTTATTGTTCCTACCTACTGTAGCATATCTGTCTCCTTGTGATAAATACTACCATAACAACCATGGAATTGTTGAATTGGACGAATCGTCCAGAGCAGGAAAGATACATTCACCTAAAACAACAGATAATAGGTGGTCCCCTGTGTAGAGGAACTTGAACTTCTATTTCTTTCCGAAGTTGTTGGATTTTCTGAAATAATTATAAACACATCTTTAGAATGGTGGTAGATTACTACTAAGTTTATCTGTTGGTAGAGGCCTGGATAGGAAGATGTTTCTCCAAAAACTTTCAGGAAAATGACCCTTTATTTTTTATTCTTTGGAAAGGAAGCAAATTCCTTTCTCTTTACATGTTACAAAGGCCACTTGAATTATATTTCACCTGAGTGGATCCTCTGATTTAATGGATTGGATCTTGTGGGTGCTATACATGGGTGGAGTATAACTCTTTCAATGTAAGTATCCACCCTGGCTCAGCAGAGAACTTGAGATGTTTACCTGAGCGTTAAGGTGTGTCTCTTAACGGCCCCTAGCTCTCCGAGGGTGAGAGCGCCCCTCAGGTGCAATCATATCCACCACTCTTGGTGGAGGACACTCTGAAGGAACCAGCTCCCATTGCCTCCTATCATTAACAGGCTGTGGAAGCTACATATTTTCACAATGCTCATCAGAGAGAAGAAAGAACTGTTTTAGATGACTATTGCAGTGTCACCTGTATGAGTACGTGAACTGTCCCCAAAGATAAACTGAGGTACTTAATCTAGAACCAACACACTGGCCCCCAGTCCCATTATTCCCTCTACAGCAAGAAGGGGGCTTGGGGCTGGGCTGATGGAACTAAGAAACACTGCTCACCTACGAGGTCGTTTACACTTATCATTCCATTTACTTTTCATAAAAGTGGATATTGAGAAGCTGGTATTAATGGGTACATTTTACAGATGAAGCAATGGATTTGGAAAGATTTAGTAATTTGCCCAAAGTCACACAACTGATAAATAGCAGAGCAGGGGCTGGAACTCAGGTCTATCTGATCTTGAAGACGATGGTCTGCTCATTCCATCCTGCTCTTTACAGGGAAGGACAAAGAGAAGGGGACCTGAGTCCAGCGTAGGACCCTATTTTCCCTGAGGGACAATGATGTCTCCAAATGCAAGGAATCTCAGAGGTCCCTCCTTTAAAAAAGTATAGGAAAACAAAAAATATAAAAGGAAATTTCAACATAATTCATAAACACAAGTGTTCTAAAACCAAGATAGTAAAGATTTAAAGGCTGAGTATTAAAGTCGGTATCATTGAACAGGAAAGTCAGAGTGAGAAATATGGTAATGCTAATATTGAAAGACAACTGGTGAAATAACTAGAAACAACTGAGAAATAACTTCATAGCAAATTTGGAAGTGAATCTATGTATGTAACTTTCCTGTTTCTCTCAGTGGATGTACAAATGGGATTTTAGGGGGTGAATAATAAATCACTTGTGGGTTTTAAAATTGGAAACACGTGTTTGACTGACACTGACTTAATGCAATTTGATTATTATGTTATTACACAAAGAAATGCGCAGACATCGGTCCGCACCTCCAGCTTTGGAAAAGACAAACATTTTGTTGTGTACATAGAGCAGAGCAGCAGTTTCTGGGGACGGGAAGGAGTGGGAGGGAGCTGGGCAAACAGGCTGCTCAAAATAAAACCGTGACAGGACACTCACAGCCTCGGGTTAACCGTTTCGGAGCCGAGGTTCAAGACCCTGAGATTTTACCTGAGACATGGTCAGAGAGCATAACCTTACTCGTTGAACATGGCCCAGGGGTATTTTCTTCTTTTCTCCCTCTTTCCTTCCCTCTAGAAAATGCATATGTCTTTTATGTATTTTCTAAGTATTTCTGATTACCTTTACAATGTTAAATAATATTCTAATCAGGAATGGTCATTTCAGAAATATATAATGTTCTTTGGAGGCTGTCAATGAATGAAACTGGAGCCCTTGAGGCGTGAATTGGCTATTTCTTCTTTCTGAGTCTGGGCAGTTTGAGCACCTCCACTGAGGACCTCCTCTGTGCAAGGTACTGTGGTACTGAACATACAGAATCTTCAAGACAGTGTCTCTGTCCTTGGCCACCCAGAGGAAGGTGGTGGGGTGGGCTCTTCATTGTCTTCACCACGTTTGTTTCTACTTCAGCTGTGATGGGTAAGGCATATTTCAATATAAAAATGCCTAGAAATTATCATATGAAATGGAAAATACGAGCAAGAGAAAGATTCCGTGTCTAGTGGGCTCTGCTGTCGAGAATGGGACAATTCACTTTGACCCTCCCCCTCGATGGAGTCAGAAGCCTACGTTTCCACGAGGGATGCAGGCAAGATGGCACCCGGTGTGTGAAGGGGATGTGGCAGCGGGAAGAGGGTAGGAGGGCAGGGCAGGAAGAAGCGAGATCAAAAGAGAAGGGACACACAAGCACCCATGGAGGTGGCCTCTGCACCAATGAAAGCCAAGCTGAGAAGAAACGGAAGGAATGTTTTGCATCACCCTCTCAATCCCATGTGGGTTTGAGATTTGCTATCGGTGAGGTCGGGTTCTTCCCAGCAGTGGACTGGGTCCCGCACGCCCTTCCAGATGAGGGGAAGCCTAACCGCAGGGGTAGAGCTGTCAGTAAGAAATATGCTCCTGTTCTTAGGACTATAGAGACCATAGAACCCTAAAAACAAGCTTATAGAAGCCTGTGCTGGAAAAAAATGTGAACATACACATAATGTGCTCCAGCTGTAGAGAGCCTGATCAAGTTGGAGTTGTGGAGATGCAAATGGCAAGGAGTGGAAGCGGGTGGCCTAGGAATGAACTACGAAATACGTGAAGTGTTGGTGCCGAGGTTTCTCTGCCCTAGCTCATTAGCACTGGATTGCTCAGGGTGAAGACTTTAATTGCTTTGTTTGAAGAAGGGGGCAGAGAGGAAGGGGAAGCAAAGACTTGGTAGCTAGACGATCAGTTCAGCTAAGGACTCGTGGAGTGACCAAAGAGAGGAATTGTCCTCCATCGCGTGAGAGCTCGCCCACCCCTTCCCTCCCTCCTTCCTTCCTTTCAGTCTCCAAACGTTACCCAAGGATTCACTTTGGTCCAGACACTGGGCAGTGCCAGGTGCAAAGGTGACGAAGACACAGCCTCTTCCCTCAGAGTGTTCCCTGTCGAGAGGGGAGCTCACTCCTGTTCCTCTATGGAGGTAATAGCCAAAAACAATGGTCCTGGGTGGTGGGGGGCCGAGATATGCACTCTCTTGGGACCCCTGGCTGCCTATCTAGCAGGCAGCTAGTGTGTCTGGATAACAAACAGTGCCCTTGTGCTTTTTTGGATCTCCAAGAGCAGCCATGGCGCCATGACAGTGCCGTCATTCTCCCTCTGTTCGTCCCATCTCCACGTAGGTGAGCCAGGTTTAGCATCATTCTACGGCTCTACTTGGAGTCTCAGCCAGTGGACTGTCTAACTAGGTAAAGCCAGTAGACTGTGATGAGATGGAATAACAAATTGTGATCCAAGGAAAGAGCCTTTGGCCTAGAGGAGACCCCCAGGTTCAAGTGTGGACCTTGAACCCGATCACTCCTCAGTCATCGTCCTTCTCCCCCTCTATGCTGTGAGTTCCTTGAGGGCATGGGCTCTGCCTTGATTACCTTTTAATCCCCAGCACTGAGCACAGTGGAATGAGGGAGAGAAAGAGTGGAAGTCAAAGAAAGACTTCCCTATTTATGCCCAGGGGTCCCAGGTCTCTCAACAAAATGACTTGAGCTAATAATACCAATCATTATTCCAGGTTTATAAGCAGAGAAACAGAGTTCCAAAAGGGCAAGGGACTCAGCAAAAAAACCTTAGAACAAGTAGAAGAACAGGCATAAAGAGAGTTCCCACGCCTCTCATTAACTGACACCGTTTCTTTGTCGCACACAGTAGAATTAATTAAAAAAAAAATCAGGTTCTATCTTGAGCTGAGGCAAGTGTTTTAAACTTTCCATCTTTGCAAATAAAGCCCTGCTGGTTATTTCCAATGATCAGCTTTCAGCTAAGAATTAATGGGATGGATGTCAACTGGTTATTGGTAACCTGTGGGGGGCGTGTTTTGTTCAAGCATACGGGCTGAGCCAGCATTCCAAACGAACGGAAACCAGTCTCTTTATCAAAACGCCAGGCCTTAGCTCTTGGTAAAAAGCAATCTGCCCGGCTTCTGCGGTGTCCTGGAGAACGTCCCTCTCAGTAATGACGACTCAGTCTGCCCTCTTGATGACCTGATGGGTTGACAGATTCCACACTGTTTAAGAATGAAGAGCGAACAGTGTGCTATTTGGAGACTCCAGAACGATTCCTCAAAGCGTCAGAAAGATCACAACAGGGCGTAAGTTTCAGAAGTTCAGTTAAGTGTAAGGTCCTCGCTCTGGAAAGTTTTCATTAAATTTTTTTTCTTTCTTGTACACCCCAGTGAATGCTGCAGTTGCAAATTTCTCAGCATGACTTGGTCAAAACCCACTCAAAATTATGCCAAGAATCTGCTTTGAAAGCTATGCTGTCAACATTTGCAGCCCTGGGAAGCTTAGATAATTCAAAAAGTATCTGATTTTCAGTAACCAGATTTCTAGTTAGGTTGAGTTTCAGATTTTTTTCAGGAGCCCCAACTCTGAAATATTTTTCTTAAAAGCAACCAAAGCCCCTGAAATTTACTTTAAGAATACTTATTCTTTACCAACTTTAAGCCAAAGAGAAACTTTACAGTTAACAACAAGCCATAAAGAATAAAACTCTGCAACAATAATAAAATAGAATAAATTAGAACATTGTCGTAACAGCTTTAGAATCCAGAGAGCTGGCTAGTCTGTTATGTTTAAGATACTTTAGAACCAAAAAGTATCACTGATGAATAAAAAGCCGGAAGTGGACTAATACCTGCACATTAGTTAGTCATGAGGAGCTTAATTAAGCTACAAATAAACCCGAGAGTGCTGTTGGATTTATGAGGGGGGTGTGGGAGGTATCTGGGAACCGTTGGGGGCATTTAGTGGAAGGGATCCCGGGATCTAGCTGTTCTGAAGAGTGTGGGACAGTTCCACACAGCAAACAGTTGTCCTGTATCTCACTCAACTTTTCAATAACTGTTCAGGAAGTCACTTGGGTGAAAAGCCCCAAGTTATTTTCACCAAGTTTATTATCACCTGAACCTGGAACCTAAGCCTGTTCCAGGTTTAACATAGAAACACAAAGTGCTCCTTTGCACGGTCTTAACAGTCCCTTTCCAGCAATGCAACTACTATGCTAACTAAGGGAGGAATGTAATTTTGGCAGGGCAGGTGGTGGGCAGGACCCCGCTGGAGTTGTTCTGAGGTTAGGACATCACCAGTGGCCAGCCTGCTGATGCAGTCTGACTGTGTTACGGACAGAGCACACCTGCGTCGGGCTGCATTCGTACGCCACAGTCACAGTGATTCTGCAGGTAGCTGCGATACATACTACACCATCATGCCCTCTGGGGTGGTTGCGCCCAAGCATTCACAGAATGAGAACATGCTATTTAAGACACACATTGTTTTTCTTGTATTTTCTGCTTTATAATATAGCTAGGACCTTAGTTTGTTTTTTTTTGGGCTCTTATGTGAACAAATAGGCTATGGATTCCCTTTCAAGATAGGAAAGGAGAACATTATAAAATGTGTGCTATAAAAAGGTGGCATTGGGTTGGAGAGGGTTAAAAGCCATTCTCCTGGGTAAAAGCTTAGCTGGTAAACGTGGTGAAGTAACAGACTCCAGTCTGTAGCACAGCAAGTTCCTTACAAGAACAGCCTTTGCTCTGTCCAGCCTCACTGCTCCGAGCAGGGCCCAAGGTCAAAGTTTCCCCAACTCGGTCATCCACAAGCCATTACTACTGATTTTATATCTGCCTACACCACTGTTTACTTAATATCTTCCTTTAAGTCAAATAAATCCATTTTTACTTAAATGTATTTTATATCAATCGGGTGTCAATAAAACATCAGATTGGATGTGGTATTATGTTTTCCCCATTACACATTAAAATAAATATGCAACTATTAAAGTAAAAGAAAAGGGGTGGTTTCTGGGACATTAAGATCCTCTTGTGTACCCTTTGGTATGCATACTGTGCTTTGGGAAATGCTGTTGTGAAGGATATACACTAATGAAGATTTCAGGCTTGTAAAACACCATTTACGGGCAAAGGATGATCCAGTCTTATATCTTCATTTTATTTGTTCCTTAGAAAGAACGTATTTTCTTTTTGCTAAAATATGTCTTAAATACTGCATTTCAAATATTAATGACATCACAAATACAAATAATTTAAAAGTAGAATGGAAGATATGTGATATAGTACTTAGACCACATAATATTGATAATCTTCATGAAGATATTCCTTATTGAACTCTTATTTAAAAAAATTCTTGTAACAGGGCACACTCTCCAGCTACTGTTGTCAAGATATTATATACAATTTATCTTTCTTTAGTAAAAATAGATTATGCTGTCAACAAGCAACAAGTCTTTTTAAATAAACAAATAATTTGCTTATTCTTCAACAAATATTTATCGACCCCTGTTATGTGCAAAGTGTTGTTTTGGGCACCAGGTTACAAGAGTGAGCAAAATAAAGCTCCTTTCCTTACGGAGCTTCTACTCCGTTAATATAAGATGGGAATAAAAGCAAAACTGATTTCCATTGGTCTTGAGAGGGAAGTAGATAGAGATACAGCATTAAACTCCTATCAATCAGAGGGCCTGAACTTCTTATCAGGTGTGTGCACATGACACAGTCATTTGTCATTGAACTCTATATGGCAAAGAGATTTTAATGTTCTGTTGTTTGCATAGCTTTTCTAATAAGATTCTATTTTGTTGATGCTTTGCACATATTTCTCAGCCCCATTGAAAATTCCACTCCACAGTTTGAGGAGTGGAATTTAAGAATGTCCTAATGCTTCAGTCCAAGTTCTCATTTCTCCTATGTAATTGAAATTGTCCTTAAATCACCTTGTGTTGCCTTTCCTATCATTCAAGCCACTAATACCATTGGCAAATGGTGACCAGAACCTCTTCATGATCATTTAAAGGAGTAAAAGTTTTCCTTCTCTATTTAAGACACTTAAAAAATAACACCAAAGGGTGATTTAAGGTGGTGAGAACTGTTAAATAGAGAGCTCAACAATACTCTAAGAGAACATTCCTGTCAGAAGACTAGGGTGACATGTCTTATTATTAATTTCCATATAGTGGGTGTTTCATACTTATCCAGCTATTAATGTTAGATGAAATTCATCCATTGTGTTACTCTATTAGTCATTTCCAAACAGATGAAATAAAAACCCACTGCTTTAGATTATTTTCAAAATCTCAGGTGGCACCACTGGCCTTTCTAGTTTCAACAAATGGAAATTTTAAAAATAAGAAAGCTAAACTGTTCACAAAGATTATTTTGAAATTCCAGTTAACAATTGCTGTTTAAAATAATTGACTCTGAAGCATTCTAAGATTCTGAGAAGTCATGAGTCACTGGGGAAAAACTAAGTTATGCCCCCAAATAGCATTTGTGTTAGGACTTTTTGGTTATAATTCTTTCCAAACAGGTTATCCATGTTTGTCAATTCCCAATTTAGAGCACGTTCGGCTGACTAGAACGTGCTTGTCTTTCAGTGTGTTAATCAACTCTTATCTTTTAAGACATTTCCCTCTGAAGTATTATGATCTATTTGCCTGTGAAAGTGTTTTTTTGCATGAATATTAAGATCCTTTGGCAGTGGTATCCAGAAAAATGTTGACATTTTAGAGACCTAATATTGCCCCTTAAAGAGTGATTATTGCTATAGTCAAAAGGTATGAAGGTGACAGAGACAGCACTGGAAGAGAAGAGGTCCTTTAAAAGAAGGAGCTTAGCTTGTTTCTATCCCATTGCTGGAGCTAAGGGATCAGAACAGTCTCTGCACACAGTAGTGTGGAGTAAACATCTATTGAGTGAATAAGCAACTGAAAAAGAGCAACCCAGCCCTTTACTGTGTCTGGAGGCCTGCCAAGGAGGATGCATTCCCCCCCGCCCCCCAAGGGAGGGCGGTGGATCCTTCAGCAGAGGGGTGCAGAGGATGACCTCTGTAACAAATTTGGAATAGAACTGAACACAGAGACCAGTATATGCTGTTTCTGTAAAGCTTTTTGATAAAGAAGTCCTGATCTTAGGTATAGAAGCCTGGACTGAAGATGTTGAAGTGATAGAGAATGCATTTCACAGTAGACCCAGGAATAACTGGTCATTTCTTTGTGACTTAGTTTTAACATTAAGAAGAAGCAACTACTTGCCATGCAAGACACAAGGGAGAGGAAGCCTGCTTTCTTTACTCACAGGCCTTCGGTGATTCTCCATTTTATTTTTTATAGAGTAGATGACTGGCCTTCAGGACGGTCCCTGGTTCTACCCAAACCTTATCGTTCAGTAAAAGTTTCAGCCTAATTTTACATCAATTCTGATGACCTTCCCTCCAACTGTGCAACTCCCTCCTTCCACACTGCCTGTCTGGGATGCGGGGCCCTCTCCCTTTGGATAAACCTAGTGTTTTCCCATCCCTCGTCTTTATTTTGAATACACTTAAAAAAATCTCCACTTGCAAAAATGCAATCAGTGTCCAAGTGCCACTGCCAACTCCTCCACGGGCTCCTTCCTAGAAGGTCCAGCGCTCCCTCCCTTGGAGCCTCCTGGGCGCCTGCCTGATGTTCATCTGAGTTGTGCAGCAGCCCCTCCCAGAATGTCTTTTCATCCTTTTTCTCTTATAGCTCATAGCCTGGCATGCAGCAGTCACTCCGTAAGTATGAATTGTTTTATCTCGTTTATCTTTTCTTCTTTAAAAAAAAAAGAAGTTTTACCCCAGGTCTTCCAATGAGAACATTTTCTGGATAGATTTTTACCTTTCTGGTCTTTACCAAGAATTGTCTCCAAAATAGAAAATAGAACTAACATGGTAAGGCTCAAAGTGAAAGAATGAGAAAAGAACAAGAGAGGAGATGGGTGACTTTCCTTCCTCACGGGCAAGGATGGTCAAAAAACGGCAGGTGGGAGAGGGGAGGGGGCTTCTGGGGCTTGCAGACTATGCTCAGGTGAGGACGTGCTGCTTGACTAAGTTCTTAGCAGCTCCTGGGAGAAAAGGGGCCAGAAATCTTCACATTTCCACAGGGTCCAGAGGCACTGGGGCAGACAGCAAGCAGCAAACATCCCCCATCCCCTGCCTAGAAATAAAGCAGCTGCAGCTACAGCTTCTGCACCCAATGAACTGCCCCCTGTGGATGGTAGCGGGGTGGGTGCGCAGGACAGAGACAACACTTGCTTTCCTGGCTGGACATTCCTTATAGATTGTATGACCCTAGCAGCACAGAGAAGAACAAGGAAGAGACAGCAGTCTTCCACCTGGGGTCATCACTGTCTTTATTTTTCAGTCTTGTGTTTCGGGAAGGGCAGGAATGATGACAGGTTTCTCTACGATGGCCCCCACTGTGGTGACAAGGGAAAGCAACGGCACAGACATCAGACACAGGTGGGGCCAGGCCACCATGTTGGTGCTGGAATTTCCCTCTTAGTGGTGCATCAGCTGTGGCACTTCTGCTGCTGAGGGCTGGGGGCCAGGTGGAGCAGAGAGCTGTCTCTGGGCCACGATGCACAGCCAGCCAGCTCAGAGGGTCCTCCAGCACCCTGTCTCCACTGCTTTCCACATCGCGTCCTACCTCGTGGAGAAACTGGAAGTCATTAGAGGGGAAATGCCTTACTTTTCTGCTACAAAGCCAACAAAACTTCTCCCTCTGCAGCCATTTTTCCTTCTTTCCCCCTGTTCTGTTGGAGGAGCTGCCTCCTTTGCTAAGGCCAGTCCCCGCCCACCTTTGCAGGACATCGCCTCCCAGTTATGACTTTTCTCTCCCGTATACGCCACTGTTCTTTCTCAACTGGATCTTTCTCACCATAATTCCAGCCTGCTTCAACGTCTTGCAAATAGCCTTTCCTATGCCCACGTCTCCAGCGGCCGTTTTCTCTGCACCACTTTATCGACCATCCTTCGGAAGGAGACGGGTCTGGCTCTGTAGGGGGAGCTCAGGAAATATTTGTTGAAAGGATGAATAAGTGAAAGAATGAGAAACCTAGAAGGGTTAGTCAATTACTCCCTTCCTCAACGTAAGGCAAGTGTGTTGTTCTGCTGCCCATTATACACTCTTCCCAGAGCTTCTGCCGATGGGCAGAGAGAAACAGGAACAGAAGAATGCAACGGTAACAGTGCATCTGGGGAGAGTCTGCACTGGGGTGGGGACGGGGCCAGCCCTCTGCACACGTTTACTCACTACCTTCCACAATAACCCTGTGAAGACGGGCTCTCCAGTCCTGCTTCTCCAGCTCAGGAGGCAGGAGGACAGAGAGGTCTGGGCAGCTGCTGCCTCCAGAATCCAGACCCAGGCCGCGGGCTCTGCTCGGGCGCCAGCTGCCACCACCTTCAGGGGGATCCTTGTTTTCAAGTGGTAACATTTATTTTATATATTTAAGGTAAAGTTTAAATAAGGAAGGCCGTGTGCTTGAGTGGAAAAACTGTCGAAAGACCTGAATCCTGGATCTTAACTCTTTTATTACCTTGCACTTGGCCTCCCTGGATTTGTTTTTTTGCGTGTAAAGGTGAGAAACGGGGCTGAAAGATCTCATTTAAAAGCTTTCTTAAATGTAAAGTGCTGTTTAAACGTGAATTAGAACTTTGGTTTCACGCTCTTTGGCGTAAATTCCATCTTGAAATGACCAGCCGTCGTTGAGAAGTGCTGGACATTGCTGTGATAAATGCCCAGCTTCACACTTTCCGATCGGTTTTCCAGGTGGCTTAGGAAATCACATTTTATGGCCTAAGGCTGCAACTTCATTTTCTGCATCTTGATATTACTTTATTTAGGAAAAAAAAAGATTCTATTTCTTGTCTACACTGAGTTTTTCCTTTTTAACAAAATCTTATTTTTTTCTGACTATAAGAGAAATACATGCGTATCATGGAAAAAAATAGAAAAGTAGAAATAAGGAAATAATAATCATCTAGAAGTAGTCCTGACTAAAATTCGGGGTATTTTTAAAAACGTAACTGAAATCTCCTTTTAAGATAGACAATTTTGTATCCTGCTTCCTTTTACACAATGTATTACAAACATTTTGAGAAGCTTTCTTTCAACGATGCACAGTTTGCGTGACAGGAAATAACTCAGTCCTCCCTAAGAAAAATTAAAGAAACCAGTGGCAGCCTCAAATCTGATTTCAATTTGTCACAGTAGCGATTCCATTTCCTTCTTCTTTTGGGGCAGCTGACAAGTGTCCTCAGTTGTCTCCTGGACTCCCTACTCTTTCTTATCAAAGGACACAAGGTCGGGTGATGAAATGAGCAATTTGTCATTTGGCACCTTCTGCCAAAGCAGTGAGAATATTGAAAAATACAGTTGAAAAGTTGCGAAATCTAGTATTTTGATGTATGATCACATATTTTCTCATTAAGTTATAAAAATATTTGCTCAAGGATATTGAAGCAGTTTCATACCAGAAAGGAAATAGTCTAAATGTACTATAAAGAGAAAATGACTGTTATAATGTAAGAAAAATATTTAATATGAGTAATTGTCATTTATATGGCACATAAAAGGAATTGTATTGCACGCATGTGCTGCCTTTGAACATTAAGATTTATTTATAAAGAGCCATTATAGTTCGTTATGGCTAACAGCTTGTGCTCTGTGTATTTTTGGGGTTTGAATCCTGGCTAAAGGGTTATTTCTCGGGTGAGTTACTTCTCCTTTTTGGGTCTCAGTTTCCCCACCTTAAATGGTAGTGCCTACTTCACAGGGATCTTGTGGGCATTAAAGGGGCCAATCTGGGCAAAGCACTTAGAACAGTGTTGAGAACCTAAGGGTCCCCATGTATGAGCTACTATTATTATTCTTTGATGTAATGTCTGTGTGGCATGACCGACCTATATTGGTGGTTCGCAAATACTCATGAAGGGTACAGAGCCAGGCTCGCTGCATCAGGTCACCTGAGGGACGTTTGAAAATATACCATCCAGAGATTCAGGTTCAGAGTCTGCAGTTACAGTGTGCTGAGTGCTTTCCCAGAGAAGTGGTGGGAGGACAGAGGAGCAAATGGTTAGTGAGTTAGTCCCCTGGGGGGTTGAGGAAGCTTCACAGAGGTCATAATGCCGGGCCAGGGCTCGAAGGGTGAACAGATGCTTCCTAGGGGAAGAGGTGGCTGGTGAGGGCGCCCTCAGCAGAGGAAGAAGGTGGACCCGAAGTTCAACCACATCTACTGAGGGCCTCTCAGGAGCAAGACAGGCTGCAGGACACGCTGATCTCATTTACCTCTCCCCGCGACCCAATGAGGCTGGTGTTACAATCTCCTTCTGTAAGCGTGGACAGTAAGTTGTCCGGGCATCTTTCCCACGTTCACCAAAGAAGCAGGATTCAAACCCGGGTCTGACTTCAAAGCTCTTCATCGTTCCATCAGCTTCCTCTGTCGTCCAGGGTTGAGAGTGTGCACGGAGCAGCGGGAACACAGTCTGTGCCCGGCTCTGGGTGGGCAACCAAGGTGGACCAGGCAGAGAAGCCGCCTGTGGTCGGGTGTGAAGGGCCTCTGTCGTTCCCACGGTCACAGTGGCCCTCTTGTGCTTCCAGGCCTTCAGGAGACCCATAGCCTTGGGGAGTCTTGCCTCAAAGGATCCACACCTGGCCTCAGCGTCCTGTGCCTGGGATTAAGCACCTCCCATCTCAAAGCTAGTGTGGTGGCCTTGTTGGGTGCAGTGCCATTGGCCACCTTCCCTTTGGGACTTTTGTCTTTAATTACTGCCACTTTCCTCAGGCAGATCCTATTCCCCTCCCTCCTAATGTTACTTATAAGTAATAAACCACCTCAATGCCCCAAGGCAATTTGGTTTGTAGTTACAGAGAAAAGATCTTCTCGATCTTGTGTGTCAACCCTGAGATCTCAATATGAGAATATGCCACAGACTCTAAGGATGGAACACTCTCTAGTTTTTCATATACGTAGCTAAGTGGGGGCTATGGTGAGTCTTTCAGATCCTTTCAAACTTTGAGGGTAGGATGGCAACGAGAGGAGGTAACCCCTCATTTTGTTTATTAATGAGGTCACGAGAGACAGGCCGGGCCTACTCTGGGTAGGAGACTGAATTTAATTTTATTTAACAAACAAGTCGTTCTGGCTCAGCCACTCACAGGGTAACTTCAGTCAAAAGAAACTTAATTCATTCCTGCTTCCCTCTGTATTTTACTGTCTCCAGAAATCCGAAGAAGCCACTAGGCCAGAAATATTCCCAGTGGGTTAAGGTTTTACTCCAGGAAGTGCTGCCATGGGAAATTGTCATTTCTCTGTGCTGTATTCAGGGGAGTTAGTGAACCCGCTGGGCTCTGACACAAGCAGCCACGTTTGTACCGAATAGAATCCACGATAGGGGGTAAGGTGGTGTCTGAATGGTTCTCACAGAGGAAAATAAATTGCTGGTGAAATTTACTTCCTTGTGGGCTTCATCATCGACAGTCTTGTGCTTTGCTAAATCAAACTTATTATAAACTACAATTATTGGGACCCTTGAACAAAGTAGTTCATGATTTTGTGATACTTGTTCTGGCCACATGGCTCATAGATGATTGTGATTCCTGAGTAGGACTTCCAGAACAGGTGTTTCTTACCTGCACTGTAGACCCTTATGTCCTGCTCTCTCCTGAATATTTCTACTTGACTCTCCTGCCAACGACCTGTCTCCACTGAGCTCACATCTTTCCTCACCCCTTGTCTCATCTTCAATTTGTCAGATGGCCAGACCAACACTTGGACCTCCCACTATTCAGTATCATCAGGTTCTATCTCCTATTTGCCACATCACCTCTAGAGTTTCGGCTTATGTCTCCTGCCATCACAGTCTGCCACCTGATTAATTGAGTAGGTCCCTCCTACATATGAGTGTTAGTTAATTTTCTTATACACTATTTCATGCTGTTCGTGCTTCTCTCAAAATTCTCTAGTGACCCTCTTTGCCTAATGAATAAAGTTCAAATTCTTTATCTTGCATTTCAGGCCTTTTGCTTTCTCTCTAGTCAACACACTTGACTACTGTCTGGACTTTCTTCTACTTGATGATTTAACGTCTCCCATATGTCTGCTCAGTCTCACTTCTAGGCTATTCCTTAGCCAGTCAACACTCTGCCTTGTCTTTCGGAGTTCAGCACAAGACCATGAAGCACTCTTCTCCTGCTCAGGACACTTCAGTCTTCTCTGCCTTCTCGAGTCTCTGATTTACTGTCTGCGTCCATTATTTTAGAACTACGTCATTTACACTCTTGTATGGTCCTTGGTCTAGCGTCCACGTGATGAGATTGGTAGGTCTTTGAGGGTAGAGGAACATCTCAGTTTCCTTTCAAGCATTCGGAATCCTCAGCCCAGGGATAGGATGTAGCAGGTGCTCACCTGCTCCCCCAGTCCTCATTGACTTGGAAGGAATTGTTCAGATGTTTGCACCTGGTGTCTTTGGCAGACTCCAGCCCCATCACTGTCTGAGGAAGGAGCTAGTCATCATGCAAAAGGCTATCCCAGCCCTGTGGTCACCAGTGTGGCTCGGGCATCTTGGCTTCATGGCCTGCTTGGCACACAGTGGGTGTCCTGTCTGTTGAATGAATGAATGATAAGCCAGACGAAGTATTGGGCTCCTGATTCAATTTTCTATTTTTCTTCACTCAGATAAAAAAGAAATCCATTAAATGATGTCGGCCAGGTAAATAGAAGGCAATAGCTGTTTTCAGGTCTAGCTTTAGAAAGTCAAAATTATTTCTTTTTGCATATGGTTTTCTCCAGAAAGTCAGGTACACTGGATGATCTCTCCTGACTTCTCTGCTTGGCTCCTGTTTGAATACTTCATCTTTCAATAAAATTCGTATCCAGCTGAGGAGAATTGTTGACGACTCTCTCCTGCTTCCTTAGGTCTCGAAGCACATTTTAGAATGGCCCCACAAGTTGGCCTTAGCGTAGGGGACAGCCCTCCTTAACTTCATCGTTGCATCGGTAACTGCTCATGTTCTAATTCCTCCAGAAAGCCTCCCCAAACTCCCCAAGGTGGAGTTAATTATTCCTTTCCCTGTCTTCCCCAGAGTTAATCACGTTCTCCTCTGAATCCTGCGAACCATCCGTGTTCCTCATACACGGATGCTCTTATTATACATGCGTGCATTACTGGATGTATCGCATCACTTCAAAATGTATATGCCTATGTCTGTAACTTCCTCGGAGGCAGTGGCTGCATCTCCTTCATCTTTCTGTCTCCGGTACCTGGCCCAGCCTACCCCCTGAGGTGCTCCATCCATGGTTGTTAATGAATTGTGACAGGGAATGAGTAAGGACACCACCAGTGCTGTCTTCTGCGATGCAGTGGCATTTCAGTGGCTAACCAGCCTGCTGGTCTGGCACTTCCGTGTCTGAAGTGCTGGGGAGCTTGCCGCCAGAAACCCTGGGCGCACATCATGGAGCATGATCCAAGAGAGTCAGAAGGCACCACAACCACAACCAATGTCTTGCCTTCTTCTAGAGGAAGGCAAATATTGAACTTTGAAATTGTGGGGTTACCTTGGCACTCATGAGAGTCTGAGCTGGTCCCAACTGGCGCCTCCCTTCTCGGCTTGGGGAGCACAGGGCTGGGGGCGGGTTATGGGGAGGGTGGGAAAGCATCCTCTGCACATGACTCCTTTCAAATCACCCTGGAACATTCTTTTTGTTAAAGGATGTTTTTATTTTATTTTCTTACTTTCTTTTTAAAATTTTTCTTTTAATTTTTTTATTGAGATGAAATTGACATGTAACTTTGTGTAAGTTTAAGGGGTACAACCTGTTGATTTGACACATTTATCTACTGCAATAGGACTATCACAGTAGCGTTAGCTAATGCCTCTCTCACCTCATACAGTTACCATTTAATATTTGTGGTGAGAACAGTTGAGATGTGTCTCTTAGCGACGCTGAAGTTTCTCATGTGACTATAATCGCTATGCTGTGCATTAGGTCTCTAGAACTTATTTACCTACTGGTTGCAAGTTTGTATCCTTAAACAACATCTTGCCCTGTAACATGGTAGTTTAGGTTCTTTACATTTTGACTGGTTCTCATAGGGAACATTAAAAGTTATCTTTAAGATTACTGAAAGACTGTCACCGTTTGGTAGGAATTCTCTCTAGCAAACGAAGTTTATAAGCAAATTATCCTTCTGTCTTTAAGATGGGACTATCATTTAGCACCAGATGGTTTGTAACATGCTGGATGGCTTTTGGTGGACAGTCCTTCCGTGAACGTATTTTATTTTTCTGCAGGGTGTAATACGTCTTAGACGGCAGCTTTTAAAAAAGGATTTGCGTCTCTGTGTCACTTCTTCATAAAAAGGTGTGTGTGTATGTGCATATATATGTGTTTACCTATTTGTATATATAAGTTCTATTTCGGAAATAACAGGCAAAGGAAAATACTTTTGTACTTTTACTGAAATTATCTCATGCTTGTGCAGCTAAAACAGCCCTGCTTGGAGAGGCAGATCTGGCGAACAGAACTTTAAAGATCAAGATTAGTAAATTAACTGACGAAAAGCCAAGTAGCCAATTAACCTGGTTCTGCAAAGCCTGGGGGCTGGTCTGGAGCTCCAGGCTCTCTGTGGCGCCTGATATTTGATGCCCTAAAACCTCCAGCTGAAGCCTCTGCGTTCCCTCAAGCTCTGCAGTCGCTGGGGACATTCACTTTGTACATGGCTTCCTGCGCTGGGCGAGTGTGGAATCGCATTGTGTTGCTCTGAAGTGGTTGCCACGGGAACATCTCCACCTAGTCATTATCTACTCAGGCTACTGATTATATTAAACCTGCAGACAGAGGCGCAGAAGGGCCGCTGTAGCCACCTGCGCCGCGGAAAACTGTAATTGCGTCTGCCACACTCACCTCTGTGAGCACACGTCTCTGAACACTTTGCTCTACCTTTTCTCCTCTCATTTACCCCAAACAGAGTTAGTCAATGAAGTAAATCTAGAGGAAATGGGCATTGGGATAACAGAGCCATTGCATTCCCATCCCTCCTGCCCACCTCCAGGTCTCTGTGTTGTGCCTCACGTAAATAAAAATAATTATCCTTCTCTCTCCCTCGGTCCTGCCCACCATGCCCAAGTGTAAAGACGACTCTCCTCTTTAAATGTCTGCGATTCCTGTGTCCCATACAATGGTGCTGAAGCCACAGTTCCCTTCCACTCATCCAGAGAAGCTTCTAAAATCTCAGATAGATGCCCCTCTTCTAAATTGTATAAAACAGAAATAGGAAACGAAAGTGGCTGTTAACAAGTAGCTTTATCTTACATATTTCTCAACAGAGAAATGGAAGGACCTGGATGGATCTCTTATGAGGAGAGTTTTCTGGTCTTTATTCCTGGATTACAGGTGACATTTGAGAGGTGGTGTCTTCAAGTACTCTTTTGTGGGGAAAACCATGTAATCCATTGGCCTTATAATTTATTGTCCAAATCAGGATATTTTGGGAGTGAAAGATGGCATTATTAATAAGTATGCCTAGACAACAGCTGCAAACTAGGACAATGCCAGGTGTACCAAGCATATATTGTCCCCTTATACGTAGACAACACATACGTGAGCATGGTGGTACTGTGCCCTCAAAAATATGGGGAAGGGACACCTCTTTCAGAAGAATATTTGTGAAATTAGAGATTATAATTGTGGAATTTAAAATCTGGGCAATCAAGAGACGTTCTCTGTCTTTATAATTCTGTCTCATGTAAATTTAGTCAATGTGAGTCCACTCTTGAAAGTGATGGCACTAGGAATTGAAAAGAAAAAAATGACATTAACAAAAAAATCGACTGAACTGAATGTGCTTATGGAGATGTCACAAAACCCTTTTAACTCTGCTTAAAAATCTCACTTAGGGGTTGGTAACTTTTTCCCTGTAAAAGGCCTTATATAACTATTTTTGGCTTTGTGGGCCATATGGTCTTCATCGCAACTACTCTGCCACGGTAGGATGTAAGTAGCTGTGGAGGGTATATGCATGAACGGGCACGGCTGTGTGCCAGCAAAAGCTTCTTTACAAAGCAGGCAGTTTCAGTGCTTGGGTGTCATTGCCCACCCTGTTCTAGTTATCTGTTTCAACATCTAGAAACTTTGTTCTGATGGGAGTTAGTTTAGATATTAACTCTGATGTCGCCTGTCTTGCTGGGACAGGTTGGGGCCGTGGCTACCGGGGCCAGTGGAGAAGTTGCTGTGCAGCTTTGTTATGCATCTTCCAACCTTTCAGGGCACATGTTGAGGTGTGTGGTCGAGGGCAACATCCAGGGACATCTGGACAGGGGATGGCAGCCCTGTGGTTTCACCAAGTAGTTCAGAAGGGAGGCTGCAGGGTGCAGACACAGGGAATAGGGGCTATGGTGAGTCAGTTTTTCTTATACATTTTTTTCTTTTTTAAAGCCTAAGATTAGATTCTACCTTGGGAGAGACAGCAAAACTACAAGCAGTTGAGGAAAATGAAGTCTTAGGTCTCTGCCCATACTTGGAAAAAACTGACTCAAAATTAAGGTGAATGCAATGAAAAAAATCACTTTAAACTAGTCTGATATTTATTGTGTAGAAATGGAATCAGTTGGTAAGAATAAAAGTTCTGGGAGGAAATCCCAACATGTTTCTTAGGGACTTACTTTTAAATTTTTATGAAGTCATATTTAAAATGTTTCCCTTTGGGCAGAAGGACCACACAGAGAGCTCAGGCAAACCAAGGCGAGAATGTGAAACAAATTATGCAGGATGGAATTGACTCTACATAAAGTGGTGGGAGCTATGATGATACACTGTATCTTAAGTGACTGGATACAACACAGCTATCCACGCACCTGCTGCTACCTGGTGACAAGCTGCTTTATGGCAGACTAAAGCCGGAAATTGTGAAGAGAGACTACAGCCATGTCATTGCTCCTGGTTTCAGCTCACTAACAAGGTATACGGGGCACTAGACAATGGAATGGGTGGTACCACAAGTCAGGAAAAATCTCAGAGGGCCTCAGGGCTATTGGAACTGCCCAGTCAAACCGAGGGGATGACTGACGTTTATAGTTATTTAATATAATCTTTCTGAGGGAACTCTTTAATAAATTGGTAAGTTAACAGTGGGTACAGAGAGGTCAGTAACCATAAAGAGTGTGTCCTTTAGGACCTTGTAGTATATTTAGAGATATGTTTTATACAGCTAGAAAAAAGAAATTTGAGACCACTTACAAAGCCAAGTACAGTGAAGGTAAGTGAATATTGCCTTGGCGTGTGTTACTGATGAAGAGACGTGAATGAAAGTTCCCCAGAGCAGAGTGCGGGGCAGAGGAGAAGAGAATTTAGGGCGGATGGCCAGCACTGTCACTCAGCAGGTGGAGGGTCATAAGCAACAGGTGGGGTGAAATGGGGCTGGCAGAGAGAGGGCCCCCCAGTTGGGAGAAGGAGGCTGGGGGGCATCCAGGCACCAGGCAGTTCCCAGAGGGTCTACAGCACGAGGATGACAGGTGGAACCTGCTTGTACACGATCTGTTATATGGTGAATAATATAACAGTGAAATATTATCTGTATTCAGTTTCTGTTTAAATTTTTAGTTATTTTTCAGCTTTTTCTGTAACAAAAGTAAAACAAGCTAATTAAAAAAAAAGAAAAAAAATCCAATTGTTACAGAGACCTATGATGTAGACAGTTAAATAGTCCACAATCCCACCTACAAAGATAACCATCATTAGCAGTTGATGTGGCTTATTAGCACCAGGATAAGGTAAAAAAAAAAAAAGGTTTTATCATTTGGAACCTAGGAATCACAGAGAAATATCTCCTGTTTCTTAATTTGTTCATGCCTTATATTAGAAACCATGATATAACATCTCATCTGCTGTTGAAAAGAAGCTTTTTGGTTCTTTTCTCCCTGTGACGCTCAGCGTGTGGTGCCATCGGAGTCCTGGTCTCTACGAGGCAGTGAACTAACCGAAGCCTTCGCTCATCCCCATCCTGCCTGGTGGAGCCCTTCTCCTGGGACTGAAAATCAGTCTAGAGACTGCCATGGGGTAACTTCCACGGGTAGCTGGAACAGCCCACTCAGGGGTGTCAGGAGAGCTAAGAGGCACCATCAGAGCTCCTCACAACGTAGCCAATACTGCGTTGGTCGAGAGACTCAATTGTGAAATGTGTTTTTGGGGGCTGAGTGGGGGAGGGTGTCTCCAGTATGGAAAGAGCTACTCCCAGTCTCTGTGCCCCTGAAAGAGCTGAGAAAATAGACACTGCACATCGACAGGGGAGGTGAGCAAGCCAGGAGAAATAGAAACAGAAATAGAAATAGAAACTGTTGGCCTTTTGAGGATCTAAGCCTCAGAAATAGCAAGTTCTAATTTCTCCTAGAAATTTTCAGGCGTCGAGGTAAATCAAATTACCTCCTTAGCTGATCTGGTTTATGCCAAAGGAAAGTAATACTCTGTGGGTGCAACCTAGCTCTGTGAAATTTACAGATGAGAAGGGATGTAAGCACCAAACACTGAAAACCTTGGAGCAAATGGTGAAATTTATCTACTTTCTCCCCTCCCCCCAAGTCCAAAGTGAAGGATGGCTTTGATGGTTAGAGGACATGAAATCTGGCAGGGTGACTGGTCACTCATTTTGATTTCCAAAGGAACTTGAGATTAAGAGAATTATGAGCCAGAGGTTGAGCAAAACTCCAAAGGAGGAGTAGCATATGAACAGGCATGGTGGAAAGAGGGAACTTCCAAGGGGTTGTAACGGAGGATGCAGCAAGGGTAGACTAAAGAACTCTGCCAGGGTGAAGGGTCTTACTGGGAATGCAAGAACAGACCTCAGTGACATAGATTAAATGAGGAAGGGAGCCTCAGAAGAGGACAGTTCCTAGGGGCAGCTGCAGAGCAGGTCTCCCTGTGGGGTTTCAAAAATAGAATAGAATCTCGTCTAGTCAAGTCCTGGCTGCAGGTGGAGAGAATGTGCTGGATAATGAAAGGAACAGCTTCCTTGTCCAGGGCTCCACAGTTGTGAAGACGGACATTTCTAAAGCTGACGTGATCTCCTTGGACCCTCACTAAAGCTCTAAGAGGTCGGGCAGGGCCAGAAGTACTTCAGGAGCGAGGAAGTCTGCAGACACAAGGTTAAGTCCCTGCTGGGAGGGGACAGATGGAGGAAGGAAGGCAGACTTCCCAGGGTTCCGCAGTTCCGAGGGAAGTGAGAATTCTTTTACGAGAACATTTGTTCCTGTCCGGGTACACTTGACTACTCACTGTTGAGCGGGCGGAAGTCAATGAACGGGTAGGAGCCACGGCGTTCAGCAGGCACCCCCGTCTGACCCCTCAGTCGTACATCTCCTGGAAACAGAAAAGACAAACAAATGTTTGAAAACGTTGCCAAGCGTGTTCACTTTTCCTCTGCAAACTCTCCTGCTCACTTAGGTCACGGGTACCGAATCCAACTATCGGGGGGGGGGGGGGGGGGGG